>NC_134458.1:146399035-146574035 GCF_047948215.1 Lycorma delicatula
CACGCAGAAACTAGTCAAAATGTATTCAGGGATGGTCAAAATGGATATTTCCGTTGAAATCTGAAAACCGAAATTATTCGCGATCACAATACTTCTTTTCTTCGTACAAGGAAGTAAAAAATTTTTCATTAATTTTTACAAATATAATAAGTAATAAATACGATTTACTTCAATCAAAACATAAGTACTTTCACGTTTCTTTTTTTTGTAAATCATTTAGTACGAGTAAGGAGTTTTCTTTCATTTTTATAAAATATCTTTTGAGCAATCTAAATAAAAATTAGATAGAAAAATTTATTTTAATAAAAACAGTTATTTTGTTATTTAGTTATATAATATTAATAATTAAATTAACCTACTACATCTTCTGAATTGGCTTTAAAATGTAATTAAATATTTCTGAAATATCTTTTCAGGGCGGTAGAAAATTGCACTGAAGATATAAAAGGATATTATAAATAAAGGATAAATAAGGATATTATAAATTATACTGAAGAAAATTATCCATATTTTATCACTGTCGTTTTAATAATTTTTAATTTATTATACATTAAAAATCTGATGTGGACACCACATGACTTACTTCTGTTTTTTTTTTTTAACCTCCGGATCCACCGTTAGGCATTCTTCAGAGGATGAGATGAATGATTTGTAGCATTGTGTGAAAATGCCATGCCTGACCGGGATTCGAACCCGGGACCTTCGGATGAAAGGCCGATATGATTTACTTGTACGCCTATTAGATTACATATACATATGTTTTTAATATGAAAAGTACATAAAATTTTATTTCACTAATAATTTTTGATTTTTGATTTTTTTTTTGTTATTGAATTATTATTTATTGTAAAACTTTTGTTACAATTAAAGGTTAATAATTATTAATAAATAAATGTATTTAAATTAAAAAAAAAGTTAAAAAAAAAGGAGATGGAGTCCGATTCGAACCGATGCGCCTCCCCTTATAAGAGCCAAATATTTCATTAAGTAAAGTTTCATTTGGCTATACCTTCGAAACCAATTAAAATAAGTACCACTTATGATACATTGTTGAAAAGCTCTTAATGAGGGTTTATTGCTGCAGTTAAAAAAAAGCCAAATTCCTATTTTCTTTTTTGATTTTGGGCTTTTTTGGACATTTTTGGTCGGTCGATTGCAATCAAATGGGGAGGTGCACAACTAGATGTTACAACAGTCCTAATTCCAAAATTTCAACAACCTAAGGCTAATCGATTTTGAGTTATGCAAGATACATACGTACGTACAGACGTCACGCCGAAACTAGTCGAAATGGATTCAGGGATGGTCAAAACGGATATTTCCGTTGAAACCTGAAAACCGAAATTTTTTGCGATTACAATACTTCCTTTACTTTGTACAATGAAATAAAAATAAAACTGATTCAACAAATAAAAATAAAAACTACTTAAACTCTAACGATATATAAGTAACTTCTTTATAAACGTAAAAACGTTTTTGAAGAAATTTAAACATTCACAAGTGTTAAACGATGAATTGGATATTAATATATCCAATTACATTTTTGAATATATTTCTGTTTTTGTGTTTGTTTTTTTTTAAATCAATGTTTTATTTTTTAGTTGACAGTAACGAATTTTTTTTATATAAACTTCCGTTTGAAAAGGTTTTAATTCTTATTCTGATCCGAACTAGCGTTGAGAAATGTTCATTTAATCGGCGAATATTCGTGTGCGAACATTAGTGTACAAATGTTCTCTTTTCCTATCTTGCGCTTGTTTAGAATAACGTTATTTTGGGGTTCTAAGAAGAATATTCTTTCACTTTGATTTGTATTAGTTTACCAACTCCAGAATTGGCTACGAATACGAATATTAGGTCTTTCTGATATGAACACTGAATATCCGTACTCGATTCTGTGGAACGAGGATTATACAAAAACCTATAGAAAGGGGTTAAATAATAAATAAATATTAAAATACAACAAAAAAAAATAACAATAGTAGTCTAAGCAAAAGTACATTTAATATATTCCTTACACACCAGTGCAATTCATATAATCTTAAATCGGTGGAATTTACGATCACCCAATTTTTCAATTATCTCACTTTAAAAGTGTTGTTTAACTTTTTTTGTTAATGATTTTATATATTTTGATATATTTATATCATTATTATTTCATTTACGCCTAATTTTTCTTTTATTTATTCATAAAGAATGTTACGATTTCTTTTTATTTATTCATTTCGGTTTTTTTTAATAATTTATTTTGAATTTTTTGATGTTGCTGTGATCAAAGTTTTCTTGTTTCTTCTTCAGTTAAATTTTGTTTTTTACTAGTATAATTTGAACTACTGAATATTTAATTCGTAGTTCGCCTTCTGCATGTGATGTGTAAGCGCGAGTTAGTGTTTTCATTACATTGATGTATGGTGGGGGAATGTCCATGATATATACATACATTATTTTTGTAGTAAAAAATGTTTTACAGTAATCAAGAGTTTAATTTACTGAGCAATTTATATGTAGTGGTTATAGATCTGGCCAATAAAATATTACATCTATTTCTATATTACCATGATGTCACATAAATAGCTTACTAATTTGAATTTTTTATTTTTGTATGATGTAATGATGGTAAAAAAGCGTTATGGTACTATATCACGGACTATACAATATTCTTAGTCTTATGTGTAATAAAATTTATGTGACCATTTATCACGGGTCAGTAGACCTGCTTATAAAATTATTCACGCATAAAAGAAAGTATATAATGAATCAATAAATTGCTTAACGCATATAAAATTTAACTAAATAAAAACGTTATATTTTAATTTAAATTAAAATAAAATAAAATACTTCAAAATTTTTCTCCGGTATTTAATTATAAATACCATATGGAAGCGTACACTATCTCGTTAGTTTTATTGGTGGACATTCATTTTTAATGTTTTTTCTTTCTTCTTTTTATAATTTACGTCTGAGTGGAGTAATTTATCACAAACCCACGTTAAGACGTAAAGAAATTAGTATTTTCTTTTATAGATAGATAGAATTTCAGTATGAACTTCGCGATTTATTTTGCTTTAATCAATTGTAATTCCAATAATTTATATTACCAGTTTCTGAAATTAAACAGAAAATAATGGTTTTATTGTAGAAAAAATAATAATTATTTTTAAATCCTTAGAATTTCTAATGTTAGAATTTTTTTATTATAAACTTTGCTTTGTAACAACAATAGTTTAATTTAGCGTTATTTAAACTTTATTTAATTCGGTTATAAATAAAGAAACATTAGACAGGAGTCAGGCAGGGGGACGGACAGTCTTGAAAAAGGTCATAAGAGAAGGGAGGAAAACTTGCGAAGATTAAGGCCTGAAGCAAGTCAAATTGGCATATGCGAGGGAGAATCTGAATCTTGATTGTCTGGCTTTTACAGATGATCTTCTCCTCTTGGCAGAAGTTATAGAAATGGCAGAACTACCAAATGTTCTACACGGATTGCCCTAAAAAGCAGACTACAAATTTCCAAAGAAAAAAATTGTTTATGACAAATATTAAGATCGCCCCAAAATTGTTAGGAACAGAGCTCGGAAGAATTAAGAAAACTAACAAACTTAATTACTTCGGTAATGTTATCCAACCGAATGGAATGGAAAAGTAAGCAAACATCGTCAGGATCAATAAGATTCTAAAATCCTGTGGTTTAACGAAAGATGTGTACAATAAGAAATGGAACTTAAGGATGGGGAAAATCAGATACTATACAATGCTAATCCGACCAGGAGTTTTATACGCGGCAAAATGCGTAGCTCTGAACCAAGAGGAAGTAAATAAACTGGAACTTGCTGAAAGACGGATACTAAGGAAAATCTTTAGTGCCCTGAAAAATTAACAGCGGTTGGAAATTAAGGAAGAATGAGGAACTTTACCGGGAATAAGATAGAATCACATAATCAATACGTGAACGAAGACTTGCATTCTACTGGACATCTGATAAGAATGGATTGAAACAGACTTACGAAGAGAATTTTTGATAAGTGTAATGGTGACAAGACGAACATTAAATGGTTCAAGCAAGTTAAAGAGGAGCTAAGGGTAGCAAATATAAACGTGACGGATTTAAAAGACAGAAGGGTGCTTAGGAAAACTCTTAGAATTCAAAGGGAACCAGAAGGAGAGAAAGAATGCGATAAACTAAAGTGGTTGACAAAAAGGAGGATGCGGTACAGTGAAAGAATGAAGAAGCTGTATTGGAGAACTAAAAAACTAGCCAGAAGGTAGCTATTGTATGTGATCCTCAAACTCTAGATTGTATTTTAACAACCACATCTCTCAATCACACGAGTAACTCTAGAAGTATTACTATTTATAGAATATTTTCTCAAATTGAGTCACATATTTTCATGAATATGAGGATACGTCTTTTTTTAACTTTTTTGCGGTTAAACGTTTTTTTTTAATCATGCTAGTTTTTTTTTTTTTTTTTTTTAACAGTGTTGCGGAGAAATACCATTTACGTACCCCCCACAAAGTGGGGGAGTGTCGGACTCGTACAGGTTCGGCCAGATGTTGTTATCAGAACCTATGTGTGCCCGTACCCTACCGACTAAAACACCTATTTCACCGTATCTCCCCACCCGAGGCCGGATCAACAGTCAAGCATAGCACAACCTCGGGGATGTCTTTTGGGCTCAGGGGGTCAAGAGTCCCCGTGCCTCATCACCAGCACCCATCCGCACACATGCAGACGAGTGATGGCTCTGCAGAGGGCTGTCCTTCACCCCTTCGCTCTCTGTTTAGTTGACGTCTTGTGGTCTTCCTAACCACCAGTAGTGAATGTTACACATTGACGCTGTTTTGTGGAGGTTATCCCTCATCTCTTGTCATTCCGTCCTCTCTGCTTTTGGTTGTATATACATCCCACCGTTCCTGCGACTCCTGGAACAGCCGTCTACGCGCCACTATCCAGTCTTCCCCTTCCTCCACTCTCTTCCTCATGCGAGCAATCAGGGTTAGAGGGGGAATGCCTGCTAACACTAGGGCTGCTTCGGTAGAACCCGACGAGTAAGCAGAAATGATACGCAGCGCTATCCTCCGTTGCACCCCTTCCATTCTGCGGCGATGGTTTCCAAATTCCAGGGCATTCCCCCACACTGAAACTCCATACAAAAGTATAGAGTTTATAACGTGCCCGTATAACCTCTTTTTACAGGTTCTAGGGCCAGTTTCCCAGCAGCCTGCTGAGTGCTCGTACCATCTCTCCAGCTTTTTCTGTGGTCTTCTTAACATGAACTGCGAAGGACCTCCTGTGGTCTAGCCAAATGCCTAGGTATTTGGCTGTTTTCACCTGTGAGACTAGTGTGCCGTCTATCTTCACTGGGATTGCTGGGAGCGGTCGTCTACCTGCTAGACAAACAAACGTTGTTTTATCCCCGGAGAGAGCCAGCCCCTTGTTGGTCAGCCACTCTTGAACTGTCCTGATAGCTTCAGTCGCTGACGTCGCTACTTCGTCAACTGTCTTCGCCGTTACCACCAGAGCAAGATCATCTGCAAATGCTACAGGAGTAACACCCTGAGGGAGTTGGAGACGGAGTACTTCGTCAAACACGATATTCCACAGTGTGGGGCCCAGAACAGACCCCTGTGGGACCCCGCACGTGACTGGGAAGCGGATCAGTTGGTCATTTGTTTCATATAGTAGGTACCGTTCTTCCAGGTACCTTTGTATTATCCGTCTTATTCCGTCATCGATTCTTCTGTTCCTGAGAGCTTGGAAGACGGTCTCCCAGCGCAACGAGTTGAAGGCGTTTTTGACATCTAATAATACGACCACTGGTATTCTTCTCGTGCGCCAAGTACCAGCTACCAACTCAGACGCCAGGTCGAAGACGTGTTTCACCGCATCCGGGGCCGACCTGCGTTTCCGAAAGCCGTATTGGTTATTGGAGAAACCGCCACTGTCTTCTATGTTTTGTTTCAGTCTGGCGTCAAGCATCTTCTCTAGTAGCTTGCAGAGTGTGTTTGTCAAGCATATCGGGCGGTAGGTGGTACTCAATGCACCAGACTTAGGAAGCAGCACCAGACGCGACTCCTTCCACTCCTGAGGTATATGATCCTCCAAGAGAATGATGTTCATTACGTGAAGTAGTTCGGCTGGTGCTTTTTCCACCAGTATCCGTACCACCTCCTCCGGTATGCCGTCCGATCCAGGGCTTTTCCGCGGCTTAAGCCTCTTTCCGGCGGTTTTCAATTCCTCCATGGTAAATAGGGCTAGATCTTTTACGACTATTTCTTCTCGAAAAAATTCTGCCCTCTCCGGAAACAGTGCCACTACAGAGTCATGTACTTGCTTTAATGTTAGTACTGGGGCTCTCCTTCCTAACTTCCTGGAGACGATACGGTATCCCTTCCCCCAAGGATCCTGATCTACCTCATCGCAGAGTTCCCTCCAACAGACGTTCTTCGCAATTTTGATGGCTGCCTTATAGGCAGCCCTTGTTGCCTTGAATCTGATATGGATGTCTGTTATTTGCTCCTGCGGTGTTCGTCTGGAGGCCCGTTGATATGTCCGCCTGGCCGCCCATGCTGTTTTCCGTAGGTGTTCAATATGGGGAGTCCACCAATAGGCATGGCGAGTCGGTGGGCGTTTGGTGTAAACTCCGGACGCCACACACTCGTCCTGCACCACTAACATGAATTCCCTCGGTCGTAGCGGTTCAACCAAGCGTGCTGCTATGTTTTCTCCAAACTTAATACATCCTTTCTTGGAGACCATGTGCCTGTCTCTCCGTAATATCCCAACAGGTGCTCTGGTGCAGAACTCTACAAACAGATGGTCCGACAGGGACTCCTCATTTAGTACTGACCAGTCAGCAAACTCATTAACCCTTTCCGCCCGTACAAAGGTAAGGTGAAGAGCGGAGGCTGAGGAACCTCTCGTCCACGTCATGGAGCTGGTGTCGTTTATAGAGAGAAGCCCCATGGCCGCCACCTTCTCTCGGAGATGCTGTCCTCTAACACTGTCCAGCTAACGCGAATTCTGGGGATTTCGCATTAAAATCCCCAGTGACTATTAAGTTGCTGCCTCGGTGCCTGGCCAGTTCAAGAAAGAGTCCATCCAGAAAGTTTTCATATACCTCCATTCCAGAGTTCGGGGAACAGTAACAGGAGAATACTGTCAGTAGGCCAGTATTCACCCACACAAATCCGTTTCCCGAACCACTTGCAACGAGTGGGATTCCGGCCCTGGGGAAGCCTATCGCCACGTCTCTGTTGTCATCTACGTGCCATGTAGTGCTGGACAAGATCGCTGCAGGCGGTTCTGACATGATAATCACGTCCGAGTGCCTATTGAGCGCTACCTTCCAGCAGCTGTCTAAAGCTCTTCTGCTCTTGCACGTGTTAATTTATAAAAATTTCATTTCCGGATTAAGCATTCTCTGGTCTGGTGGTCCTCCTTGCCACATATTGAGCAATGCTGTTGATTCACACACTGTGCTTTCTTGTGTCCTGTTTTCCCACAGTTAAAGCACAAAGCCGTCCTGTCTGTCCCGTTGCAAGCTGAGGAAGTGTGTCCATGTCCCCAGCAGCGGTAACACCATCTTTCCGGCACTCGCATCCTGGCGCGGCAATGCACCCAGCCTATCTGGATTCTAGCTGCCACTAGTTTTTGGCAGCCGCATAGTTTGTCACCACGGTTGCGTTCTGTGTCGCTCCATACGCTGCTCGTAGGGAAGTTACTTGAAAGCTTGCCGTTTCCCATAGTACTCCTCGTACTGCTGTTTCTATGTCCACCATTTCAGCGTCGCCTTCGATGTCCTGCAGGTGTACGATAGTTCGTCTTCTTCTCGTTCGGACATCCACTTGAGCCTCTGATATCTTTTCCTTCAGGACTGTTCGAAGTGTGGCTGCTTTGTCGTTGCCTTGCACCCGTATTTGTAATTCTTCTCCTGCCCCTTTGGGAAGGGAGAGAACTTCTCCGACTTCCTGTTTGCTTACGGATTGTTTAACTGCCCTTAGTAGGTCAGCATACGACTTCCCTGTAGCTTTGACTACTACCGTTCCACTTCCCACTACTGCAGGAGTGGAGTGGTCTGTGTTCAATGGGTTGCTCCCTCGTAACTTGTCAGTCGTCAGCCTCACCGTTTTGACACGTTTTCCTTGTCTTCCAAAGACATACAGTGTCATCCTCTCCACACACTGTCCTAGCCTTTCACCTGGTAATATGAATACTGGGTGCATTGATTCTCCCTTAATCTTCATTAACGCTGCCAGCATCATACGCAAGGTTTCCGTTTCACCTTGTGTAGTATCGAAGTATATGGAGAGTTGCCTACTGCTCGTCGGGCAGTTTGATTTCCCAAGTAATTTGGCGCTGCACTCCACTACGTCGCCTGCAGTAACCTCCGGGTATGTGTTGTGCTTATCCCCTTGCGTCCTCTTCTTAGACATATCAACAAAGCGGCATATGTCTCCACTCCCTGTTACTGGCTCGCTGACTCGCTCAATCTGTGCCATAACATGATTTGGCCAATGTGAGCTAACGGCCTCGAGTAACTCTTCATCATTAAGAGACCTCTGCATTATATCACTGTAGCTGTCACTATCTTTGCCTGATGCCTGCGTTGCCATGTCCTTATTATTCTCCCTTCTCATCTTCGATATGATTTGATCGACTCTCCCGGTCGATATAATGTCTTTTACTCGGTTGGCTGTAGTCAGTAAGCCCGCAGATGCCTGCCTTACACCCTCATTAATGATTTTATGACGTTGTAGAAGGGAGTCAAGGTTTTCAACCTCTGAACAGAGCTCCCTTAGCATCTTCATAAAGTCCTCTGATGTCAGTTCCTGACTGTTTTCCGTTTTCTCTTCACACTCTTTTCCCGTTTTGTCTCCCTGTGTCTGTTCGGAGATATGTATCCGTTTTACAGCGGGGGACAGTACTGTCGGCGACGATGGTTTCTTCTGTCTCTTCAGGTTTTTTTTGGAGCTAGTTGCCGTACACTCTATGTCAACGTCCCATCTGTCCGGCACATCGAGTTGATCCTCCTCTGACGATGATGCTTACAACACCGTGTATTTCTCTTCTCTGCGTGTCACCTTCCCTGATTTTTTCTTTAATTCAGTGTTTTTTGCTTCTGTTTTCTTTTTACCCTTTGTCGGTCTTCTCTTGGATAGTCTGGAACTCAGGTTTATAGTTCCACATCCGAGTCACCCGACGAGGTCTTACAGTTCTTAACCATTTTATTTGTCTTTTCTGGTTTCATGTCGATTTTTGCCTCCCCGAAAAAAAAAAAAAAACTTTTTTTTCTGACGTTCAAAAGTCGCGCTAGATTCCAGTGAGATTGAAATCTAGTTCAACAAAATCTATTGCCAACTTAATTTCAACACTAGATGTTGAACCTAGCTGTGTCCGTAGCCTAGAGTTGGCGGACGTTTTTAGGTTATGTCAACCTAACACTTACTTAAGCTAATTAAACTACTTAAACTAAACTAAAAGTCTATACTAATATTAAAAACTTAATTTACACCTTTGACATTATTGTTTTTAAATTAACAGACTATTTTAAATGACCTATTTAATTTAACATAAGATATCAAAAGTTACCTTGCTTATAAACACCACGTGTTCTTATACTGAAATCTTTAAACATTATTTACTTTAAGAGTTCTCAACCGAATTTAATGTTTTACGTCTCATTTCACTCAGAAAACTTAGCTCTAGCACTTTGTCATGTACTTAAACCACTACACTAACTTTATACCACTTTTTCAACACTCTCGAGTGACAACCATCTAACCATGCTAGTTACTCCTAAGTAACTATACTACTAGGTAAGCATATATTCTAATATATGCTGATTTAGAAAAAAATAATAAAACGAAATTACAACCCCCGTACCATTTAAACATAATAGTAGAAAAATTGTTTTAAATCCATCGATTGTGTTATCAAATAAATTGGTGTGAAAAAAGTACCTAAAATATATATTTTTATTAAGATATAAAGCGTTCTGCAACAGTATGTGCAGAATATTTTCTTTTTTTAAGTAATAAAATATATAAAAAAGTTTTTTTTTTAGTGCGATTTTAGTAAGTTTTATTTTTATCAAAATTTCTGTAAGATTTTACTTAAGCTAATTTCTTCTTAATTAATTGTATTACTTTACACATATCTATGACATAGTATAGGATAAAAAATAGAGTAAGTCATGGAAACCTAGCGATTTTAAAAAGGAAATAAAAAATTAAAAATATATTTACCTAATACCATTTATTGGCGTAACTTCAATCTTTAAATAACTTATCAGGCAAATGACCACTATTTTCTATACACCTTTATAATCTATTCCGCAAATTTCGCATAGCAGCTTGTACCTGCTGTCTGGGATTGCTTTGTCTGGGAGGCTTTGACTTCGTTAATGTTAGTAAGTCTACTAATAAACACTCTAGTGCCTAGACTTTAAATATCCCTAGAGAGAATCCCTATGATTCTGGAGAATGATAGTCATTCTATGTAACAGGTCTGGAGAAAGTTCCGACTGTGTAAGATATCCTTTGGAAATCAAGTGACTTGAAGACATCTTCGAACTTCCGTCATGAATGCTGTAGCAGTGTGGGCTGTTGCTCCACCTTGGAATCACACCACGCTCTAGTCGATTACAAGACGAAGCGGTTCAGGAGCAAATAAATCTTGTAATATCGTGTACCGATCAGAATTGACTTTTAACACGCGACCTTCCTCTTCGAAGAAATAAAGGCTTATGATTCCAAAACTTGCACTTGGGGTTAATGGAATATGAAAAAAATTCATTTGAAGAATGCAGCTCAGGATTCGTATCAGACCAGTAATTAGAATTTTTTTGTTCATTGTGCCTGTTAAATGAAAATGCGCTTCGTCTCTGATTAACAAGAGCATTTCATCAGTAAACAAGTTAATAAAATTAAATTTGCCTAAGATATCATACGATTTGCTTTAGTCACGCTCACTTAAATATTGCACCACTATCATTTTATAAGGATTAAAATTCAAATCCGTATGTAGCGTAGAATTCTTCTGATACTGCTGTGAGATAAATGAAGGGCTGTAGCATGCTTTCTGCTTGAACGCTGAGGGCTCCTCATCTGACTGTCTTTCAGTGTTTGGAGTTCTTACAGTGCATAGAACCTGGTGGCTTTTGTTTCGTTGCAGATTCAGTATTTGAAGTTTTTATCCGCAATTTTATCGTATTGCGGTTAGAAACAGCACCATGACGTGGAATATTGAAATGCCAACGGAATAATTGCTATATAATCACAACCGAATCACTGTTTTTAAAATACGTTTCCACAATGAATACCACGGTGTAAAACAGTCCACTGTTCCGTTTTTGGCATGAAGTTTGCAGTGTTTCGTTTCCGCCTGCATATTAGATTTATAAACTTATTTAAAAAATCGTTTAGTTCCCGTGACTCACCCCTACTAATGTACATTTCAACCGAGTTCATGAAAGGAGAAGATACTCAAATTCACCCTTTATTTGTTTGTTTGTTTTTTTTTATTGTATTTTTAAGCGTTATTCTTAAGCAAATGAATTTTTTTGTATTAATAGTAGAAATTTTTTTCACCTAAAGTGAAAGGTTTTTTTAATGAAAAACTATAGTTTCTTCACATATATGATTTGTAGATAACTTTAATTTTTTTCCGATATTGTTTCCTAGTACTGGATTTTTATAGCGTAACGAGATATGTAGCCTAATATAATTTGGATATTCAAGGTATTTTTATTCGAAAATTATTTTGAAAATGGAAGTAAAACACAATTCGTATTCAGAATTCCAGAACCTTAGCTCAAGAACCTTAATAGTCTTTTTATGACCTTTTGTCCAATTTTTTTATTTTTTATTTATATATGTATATACAGTATATATAGATGACATTTTCTTTCCTTTATCTCTTGCGAGCCGCTTTTTACACACAAGTGGTTTTTTATACCTATACAAACGCTAAATAAAATTTAAAAAATAAACCCATTTCAAAAAACTGTATTAAAAATTATAAAAACCTTTTAATTTCATAATCTTTACGACAGTTCCAAATCAAGGGTAAGGAAACTAATTGTAATTAGTTTTTAATCAGACGCCGATCTATAAAAATAAAATATTTAAATAAAAATTGAAAAATGTTTATTTTTAGGTTTTTTTTAGTTAAATTTTATTATTACTCTAAAAAAATTATTTATCTTTCAATTTTATAGTCAGCAGAAAGTTAATGTACCGTATTTATAAAAACAAAATTGGAATTTAGTTAGACTAAATCACGTACATAATCTAACATCTTTAAAATTAGATGTATTTTTTTCAGTTCTATGGTCTCTTAGTGTAGACCTATTCAAGAAAATGTCGCTTATAACACCACAATGATTCATCCATAGATAAAAATTTGTAAAACTTTTTTTTGGAGGGAATTTTTATAAATAATTTGAATTTGTTTTCTAAAAGCTCATTAAGATTTAAAATTTATACCTTTGCATGTAAAAAGAATAAAAACCTATATGCAGACTGTTAGTAACATATAGAAATGTTTGAATAATTTTTCACCTGTTAAACAAAAAAAAGAAATTTAAGAAATGTCAAATGCTTCTACCTCAAAACGATCTATATTTTTGTGTAAGACCACCCCAGACTTCCGAACCCAAATTAAAAATTGTAAATGAAAATGGTAGGATTGTAACACATCATTTTAAAGGGAAGTGAAAAAAAAGTGATGATGTGAAAAACTTCAGACAGCTAGAAATCTTATAATATTCTTCGCGGCTAATTTTTAAATTGGACTATTGTATATCCCAAGTGATAGCCTCGTACCAAAATGTAGATTGTTTTGTGGTAGGGACATTTGCTAAATTTTATTTTTTTAGTGTTTTAATTGTTGAGAAATTATTTAAGGACTACTGGAGACCACTTTTGAAACCACTTGTGAAAAATATTAAATGACTGTCATTTTGGTTAGTATTGTCATAGCCCGATATTTTTTAGGTCAATTTTTTTTAATGTCCTTTTGTTTTTTTCCACAATGTGCTCTTCTTAACACTACCCTTTCCTATTAAAATTTTTGAGTTGGCCGACCAATGAGAGCTCGGGGTAGAGTAATTTCATAATGAAAAGTAGATCGTTTTGGAGGATGGAGGAAGGCGTATTTATAATACTTATTACATTTTTTGTTGATTAGACAGTTTTAAATACAAAATATTTCATTTGAATTTTTACCCATTAAGATCTTTGGCTTTTATAATTATCGCAAATAAAATTAATTTTTACCATAAGGTGTGTTTGAGGAATAATTTATCTTAAACTTTTTCTATATATAGAAAATGTTGATCAACTTAATGAAAAACCTTCAAATAAAAAATTTCCTTGAATTATATTAAAATTTATGATTTTAACGACAATCGACAAGTGTTCATGGTCAAATTTATTTTCTATTTTAAACGATATATTATTTCAAATACAAATTATTATTTTTTATTTATTTTACGAATAAATAAATAAATGTTGGAAGTTTAACAATGTTTATTTATTTATATTTTACAAAAATGTAAATTATGTACTACGCAAATTATTAATCATAAATTTCTATTTATGGTATTACATACTTTAACATATAAGTACTTATTAAAGGCCATTACAAAAAAAAAGTTAAATCATAGAAATTACTATTATTATATATTTTTTTATTATTATTATTATTACAATTGATTGTTGTCAGGTGTTTGGATAAGCAGTATATGTAAAATACCGGAAATATCATCAAATAGAATAAATATTTTTTTGTATTTATTTTTTTAGATATAATATCATTATTTATCATAACATTTAATTTATTGCAAAGTTTTGTTATCATAAGTACTGTTTAAATAAAAATAAAATTTAAATAAATATATGGTAGTAAGTACTTATAATCAGATTTATTCGAGAAAATACATAAAGAAAAAATAGTTTAATCTTTTCGAATAACTTTGCTATTAAAGATATTTGCCCTCGTCCTTCAAGGTTTTATAATGACATTAAGAGAACCCTTAATGTAAATACATGCTATACTGTAATAACCCGGTAGCATTTTCCAATCAAATAATATAAAAGTTAAAATTGTTGAGATAATAACAACAATGACCGTAACAAAATTATTACTTTCGTAATTGCATGAAATTTTATCGTAAATATAATTCTTTCTTTATGAAACTTTTTTTTTATTTTCCTTTATTCTTTCTTCTTATTATAAAATGTACTTGAAATTTTATTGCATTTAACCAATCAGAATACCTAAATTAAATTTTCTACAGTCATGGTCTTTGAAAAATAAACTCTAAGAAATTTTCACACTACAATAAAATTGTTTTAAATGTTGTTTTTTAAATTTCATATTCATTTTTCAGCTTAATTTTTTTAAATTTTAATCTTACTCACATGACCATACATTATTTTTTCTTTTTTTAATGATGCTAGTAACGTAAATTACTAAGATAAATTAGCGAAAAGTCATTGGTATGCTTGACATCTCTCCCGCCACCACCCCATTCGGTCGCCCTAAAGCATAAGACCGAATGTCTGTGCCACAAACGGCTACTGAGCAGCCGAAACAGTTTAGCAACCGGTGTCCTAAATAGCTTCTAGAGCTTACCTAACAGCGTGGGTGGACTAAGCGTGGTGCCATACACCACCTCTTTACGTGTCCCAACCGCTCACTTGTCATATTTTTACTAAAATGGGTAGGCGCACTCCATCAACTACTAAAAATATATATGACATCCATAAATTAAAATTTACTTCGTCTAGACAGCAATTCGTTGCCACGCCTAGATCGCTGAATGCCAGCAAGTATCTTTCTACCATATTAAAGCGCTTGGAGCCTTAATTGGCTGGTGATCAGCCATATATCTCCAGGTTAGCTTCCGACAGCAGTGCGGTAGGAGTCTTTCCCTTGAGTAAATTACTGATGTCGGTTGAACATAGCAACCGCATCAAGGAACTCCCACGCGGCCCACTCCCGGCCCGCGTGGGAGTAAATCGTATTTGGGATGCGATTTCGGCCCGGCCCGGCCCGAAATCGCATCCCAAATACCTCGGCTCACGGCCTCTTTGCAACCTCCACATGGCTGCTCGGATTTTCACCACTAAATCGATTGGGAGAGCCTTTCCCAATACTGTAGTAACCTCGTTGGAGGTTGTTTTAAAAACACAAGTGCATACTATTAATGCTCTGCGCTGGTCACTCCTTAAATTTTGAACAAGTTTTCTATCCATATCCAACCTATGCGTCCGTGTAAGACGTGTATCCAAACGGGCGCCGTGTAAGCGGTCATGCTTTCGAAGACACCTTGGTACACCATGTACATTTGACGGCCAGACAACCCATAGTCCTTCCGAGCAATCCTTCTAAGTCTGTCCATCACTGAGACGGCGTCCGCCGCTACTTGCCTAATGTGGTTGCTAAACAGTAACTTCTCATCAAACAAAACACCTAAGTACTTATGAACTCTCACTCGGCTGATTACACAGCCTTTATACCTAATATAGGGGTTTCGACTGTACGATAATTTGCCTGTACCCTTAAGAAGCATAAACTTCGTCTTGGGCACAAAATCTTTAAATTTTTAATGCCCATCCAGCCCTCCGCGGTTGATAAGGCCGAAAAGTTATATTCAATTTTTTTTTTGTTTGATAGTATTACTTTCCTGGCATCGTAGCTTTAGAGCACATATTCTCAAACTTTTTCGCCCACCGCCCGCATTGAGAATCAAAATTGTTCTAGAGCCGAAAAATTTTTCAACTTAACATCTGTTAAAAATAATAATTGCAGTTGCTATTTGTAAGATGCGCTCTTGAAAACAGCGATTGCGATTATTGTTTTTAAAGTGGTATATCCTATTTCTGAGTTGAAAATTATATTTTAAATGACAGCGAATAAAACACATATTTAATCGTATTTTGAAGTATGTTTATTAAAATTTTTTTCAAAAAAATTACAATTATCTATTCAAAAACAACCCCCCTCCAATTTTCTGTGGGCCTTCTACCCCACTAAAGACCTCCAGCACCCATAAGGGGGCGTTATCGCCCACTTTGAGAACGAATGCTCTAGAGCTATGTTGCAAGAAGGAAAATATGGTAATTATTTAAAAAATGGGTTATGGAGTTTTTGCATTTCTTAACGTTTCATTGCCCAGGGACCCCAAAAAACCCCAAAAAAGTGGCGCTATTGTTCATACGTAAATATGTATGGCATATGAAGCTTAATAACATTTGACTGGATAAACCAATTTTTATGAAATTTTGTAAGACTGTGGTATATAATGCAGTTTGTTGGTAAAATTTCGGGATCAATATCTCCAGGTGGTGAGGTAAATAGTTTTTATGAAACTATTTAACTCACCCCCTGAGGTCAATTTTCTCCAATTTTGCAAACATAAGTTTATAACAAACATAATTTTGCAAACATAGGTTCATTATATGCGTACATGATTAACTTACCACTTAAAAATAAATTGCCCCAAGATTTTCCCTCTTCCTCAAAAACCGAAAAAAATCTATATTTTTATTTACTGCATATTTTTTAACTAAATTTTTTTGTCTTTCTAAGCATACTAGTAGTAGCCCAAAAAAATACTTTAGGAGCTGATAAAAAATTGGAGGGGTAGCTGATCAGAGTTTAAATTTGAATTTGATTTGAATCTTTTTAAATTTTTTTTGTACATATATATATATATATATATATATATATAATTATAGCTTTTATTATGCTTAAAATATTAATTTTAACATTACTGAATAAATTAAAATAAAAATATTTTTAAAACAAGTCTTATTAAATTATAGATAATAATTAAATAATATTTATTTTTGATATATTGCTATACAAATTACTATTATAAGCATAATGAATGTTTATAAATTTATAGAATTAAACAGTACAATACCTTATAGGTACAAAATCTTTGGTAGAACATAATATATTTCTTTTTAATTTTGATACAAGTTTTTTTCTTACTTAAGGATATGACATGTAAGGAAATTATCGGAAATTTATGGTATTATTCATCATATGGTGGCGTTTATTAAAATATTAAGTTTACTACTATTAATTATTAAGTATTTATATTACCTTGACAGAACAAAAACTATTGGAAAGCAATCTAATTAACAATGAATCGATAGATCGATTGTGTATAGGTTATGTTATAAGATACGATATATTAAGACCTCGATCAGGTCGGGTGAAGGTTGAAAATATATTGGCAGAAGTTTAATAAAGTAATGTATATATGGATATACTATATAACCTGGGTCCAGGAAGTTCGCATTAATTGTAATATTAATGGGAATTCTTTTAGGGTATTGCATATCCTTTTAGCTAATATAATTTGTCACTTTTTTTAAACAATAACATCTTCTTTAATAATAATTTATTTTTGTTATTATTGTTATTATTCTTTATTAGATTTACCCTTGACTTCATAACTAAAACACAACAAGGCCATTATCACAAATATCATTAAAAGTTACCATATATGCTTATCTTTCAAATCGTATGTACTCAGAATTCATTCCGTGTTAAAATTAAAATTAAAAAATCATTCGAAAAGTAATTTTTATTACAAAAGGGCGTGTTTAAATAAAATTAGTAATTCAATTAACAATTCAATGTATAATAAGCGTTACAAACTATTTAAATACAAGGCTTTTTTATCTCTATTCCTAAGCATTTTATAAATGTACTCTTACGTAGATACTTAATAAATTATAGCATGTTTAATTTTTCCTTCTCTTTTCATTATTTTTATCGTTATCCTTCTTTCTGCTCGTCCCCTTTTGTTTTTCCTTGTTCCTCACTTCAATCTTTTACAATTCTCTTTATTTTTTTCTCTTCTTTCACAGACTTTTAAAAATAATTTTTACCTTGAACAATTTTTTTTCTATTGCGCCTTCTATGGACCACATAAAAGTAATGTATTTAGTTTTGATGTTTCGCCATTATTTTTTCATTCTCCCAATCTGAATTTGTTTTTTATTCTTCTGTTCTATATTTTCCTCTTTTGGCCCATAGATTTTCTTGGAAAATCTGTAAATTTTATTTTTTGTTTCTAAAAATTTCTTTATTAGACATTTCCTTTTTTTCCTTAC
This sequence comes from Lycorma delicatula, assembly GCF_047948215.1. Lineage (NCBI taxonomy): Eukaryota > Metazoa > Arthropoda > Insecta > Hemiptera > Fulgoridae > Lycorma > Lycorma delicatula. The sequence continues at coordinate 146,417,177 of NC_134458.1, forward strand.
TGTCTAGTTATATTATTTTTGCTTTAAACCGATTATTCGTAAGATTTAGGAAACAGTTGAATATTTTCTTAATTAGCCTGTTTTTACTCATTCTTTTAACATGTCCAAAAAATTATAATTTATTTTTTTTTTTTATTGAGTATTTAATTTATTGTATAGCTTTATTGTATACGATCCTTTTATTATCTTTGCTTAATTTTATCTTTTTATATTTGCTTATTATCATCGGGCTTAATAATTTTCCCTTTTAAATTCTTAAGAATTTTCTTCCATTTTTGAATTAATTACTAAATTAATTGTTTCTGTGGAGTAAAGACATATTATTTTTCAACGTTTTTTATTTAATTTTATTTTTCAGACGATTGTAATTATTTTTATCTAATTTATTTGTTTAATATATCCTTTTTACTTCCTTGCACAAAGCAAAGGAAGTATTGTGATCGCGAAAAATTTCGGTTTTCAGATTTCAACGAAAATATCCATTTTGACCTCCCTGAATCTATTTTGACTAGTTTCGGCGTGACGTCTGTATATACGTACGTACGTATGTGCGTGTGTATCTTGCATAACTCAAAAACGATTAGCCGTAGGATATTGAAATTTTGGATTTACGACTGTTGTAACATCTAGTTGTGCACCTCCCCTTTTTGATTGCAATCAACTGGACCAAAAGTATTCAAAAAAGCCCAAAATCAAAAAAAAAAATTGAATTTTGGACTTTTTCTTAACTGCAGCAATCATTGAGAGATATTATCAATAAGTGTACTTATAAGTGATATATTATAAGTGTACTTATTTCCATGAGTTGTAGCCAAATGATTTTAGTTAATGAAATATTTTGATCTTACAAGGGAAAGGCACATCGGTTCAAATCAGACTTCATCTAATCTTTTGTACTTACTTAGACGAAGTAAAGGATCAAAATAGTTTTTGGTTTAATTAGAGCTTTTCAAAGAGCTTTCAACGAACTTTTCAAGATTGAATGAATAAATAAAAAAAGAACCAATGAATAAATAAGTACCACTTATCTATTCTTTGGTTCCAGAGTTATAGCCAGATAAAATTTTAATTAATGAAATATTATTGGATCTTACAATGGTAAGGTAAATCGATTCAAATTAGACTTCATCTCCTTATTTTTAACTTTTTTTTTTAATTTAAATATATTGATGTACTAATACATCAACCTCTAATACATTAACCTAACACATTAACCTCTGATCGTAAAAAAAACATTACAATAAATGATAATTCAATTGTAACAATGAAAAATATCAGAAGTTCTTAAAGAAATAAAACTTGATGTACTTTTTCTTTTTTTTTTAAATTGGGATTAAATTTAAAACATCTGATTAAAAAAAAAAATAATTATAATTAAATTTTATTATATAATTTAGACAGATTTTAATATTTAATAAAAATTTATAAAATATCTTTACTCTATTTTCCCTGGGATTTTTTTAAATATCTGTTTTATTTGTTATATCAATTTTATTTTAAATATCTAAAATTTATTTTTATTTAAAACGAAGGTAATTTTTCAAACTATGTTCCCCATATGAAAAAAACACAATTTGCAAGAAATAAAAAAAGCGAGAAAAGAAGAAACCCTGCAATTTTAATAATAAGAAAGTTAATGTTGAGAATCTATGTAAGAGACATTAGTCATGTGTTATATAAGAAGGCTACGTTATTTTCAATGCAAAAATATAAAATATAAATGTTCTAATTAATCTTTTTTTTTAATTTTTTCGTGAAATTATTGTTTTAAAATACCAATATGATTTTAATTTATCAATACTTACTTCAAACCATTACTAAGCACTGATGAACAATTTTTTTAGGTATCTTAAAATCGTCTATTTAGACCATGTAATTTCTTATTTAAAAATTGTCCATTTTTTTTTTTAATAACCTTTTTAAAAAAAGAAGATAAACTTCAGAGTTATTGATTAATTTTAATCAAATATGCATTTAGTTGTGAGTTACATACGTAAAAAAACATACTAATCAAATCGAAAACAATGTTATTCTTCGTAGTCAAAATAATTATATAATTGTAATAAAGCTCTAATACATAAAAGAAGACAAAATTTATACATTTGAATATATTAAAAAGCAAAATTTAATACATATATATGTTTTTTTTTAAACTATACACAACTTTAGAAAAGATTCACTGAGTGATTTCTTTCTTGCGAAGTAATAAATATTTTATCGTTTTTTTAACGAATACATAGATTAAATAAAATTTTGAGTATTTTCCCTTTCCTAAACAAAATGAAGATGTCACCTACATTTTAATAGCTTTAACATACTGATATGCAACCTATATTTGACTCAATAAAAAAACCAGTTGCACTTCATTCCTCAAATTCCTTAGTGCGGGATTATTGTTATTCTTAAGCATGGAGTGACTTGTGATTCAGGCCGCTTACAACTGTTACTCTTATGGTGCTTAATACATACTTATGGGAGATTTAGTTCCTAAAGAAATTCCCAGCGATTCAAAACCCAAATCTTGTTAAAATAATTAATTTCTTTCATAGAATTATATTAAGATAGATTATAATTATTAATCCTTAAATCTAATTTCTTAGATACAAATGAAGAGCTACATTAAACGGTAATTTAAATTAGTTGTAAAATAAGATTTCTCTCAAATCATTTTTTTGTCAAATTTATCGAAAATCCCAACACATTTATTAGTCTTCAAGTTAAAATATTTCTATTTTTAAATTAATAATTCTTTCTATCTAGGTGGTTTGGTTTAGAAAACAAATTAATTTTACTCATTTCAGACTTTATAAATCAACTAATTTTGACTCTTTTTATTTCACCATAAATTTTTTAATGGTTTCAACATCTACCGAAAGTTCTTTGAAATATACTTTTTTTTTAGCGAAATTTGTTTTCCAGTTGACCTTAGTTCTTAGATTAGTATTTCTATAATTGGGTGATCTTCATGTACTTCAATGGTTATTGTGCTGCTATCTAATGAAAAAAAATCACCTAACAAGCTCACAGGCAGCCTCTTCCTATCAGATTCTGCAGATGAATTTTCACTTCGCAAAAAAAACCAAAAAATTCAATTTAAAAGAAATACATTTTAAAAGTAAAGGATTACAAAAAACCATTAAAAAATATCAAAGTCATAAAAATAATTACAGCTTATCCTTCCAATCCTCAAATCTTTTCCTCGGTATCTTATCTACATTATCCTCATCCTCGTCTAACTTCCTTTTATAAACTTAAAAGCTAAATAAAAAGATTAAAGAATAAAGGACAATCTATTCATGAAAAAACTACCGCATAAGATAAACATCTCCAAGTAGAGAGTAGCTTTTAAGTGTCTTCCAAACAGATTGGTACTCACTTATCCCACAATCTCTCATTTGGTTGAAATCGTTTTTTTTTTTAAATAGAAACAATGTATTTACAATTAAAGACTTTTCATCGACCACCTAAACTATATATTGCAACAAAAATAGGTTTTACATTAGAAATTAAAGAAACATCCAAAAAGAGGTGCAGTTTGAAGGATTTAAGAAAAAACGTATAAATTTCCAAAATTTTGTACTAAGAGGAAGTATTAAATTTAATTATAAACTTTTCAAAAATCCTAAGACTCCCTAAGAGGAAATATTCAAAACTTAGTCGTAAACGTTTTAACCAGAATTGATTAAATAATAATAATTTCTTAATAAGATAATTAAATTAAAAAAATATTACAAGGAGAACGCATACAGATCGTTAACAAAAGGACAGAGTACGGAATGAGAGATGTCATCAAATAATCTCAAACCAGTTAAAATTTTTAACATATGTTTCCGAATTATTACATAATTTTATCTTTTTATTGTTTGAGCTGTTCTTTCTTTCTATTCTTTATGTTCTTCCCTTACTTTTTTTGGTTTAATTAAATATATATATATATATATATATATTAATATTCATAATTAATTATTGAGATACGTTATGTATGTGTACTTTACAAAATCAACTAAGTTATTTTTAAGAATATTTTGTTGGCCGCGTATACTAGTTGTTTTATTTAACAGCTCTCTACTTTCTAAACTCTTTTCTTTTAGGTGTGCGTATGTGTGTGTGTAGTTGAGTTTTGAAATGATATTATTTTACAGACGAATAGAAAAGAATGATCTTATTTAAATGCAGTCTTAACTATAAACATTAAAATATGTAAAATTATGTTATGTGATATAAAATAATATAAAAACTGGTTTTATGTACTGCTACAATCTATGTTGTATTTCACAACCAAGAATGAGTGAGAAAGATTGCCTTAAAGTTTCAAGTTGTAGTTACGTGTGGTTTGTGGTAAAACACACTTAACTATAAACGTGGTACTGTAAGTGGTTTTTATATAGTCATTTGATAGTTTACTAGTGGCATCAATTTTAACTAACAACTTCGTTATTCTGTTTTAAATTGTTTGTTAAGTCTATTTGTATAATTTATTTATTACGATTTTATATCTTTTATTATTACTCAGTAGAAATCATTTATTTTTTTTCACTGCTGCTACCAATTAATTTGGAAGTTCAACATTAGATTTTATCTGAAATTAAAAATACTAGTAGTAAACATAAATTATAAAATTAATTAAGATTTATTCCCTTTTTTATCTAACTGTTCACGAAGATGGTAATATGTTTGGTGGTCTTGTTTTTGTAACAATGTGACTCCAGAATGGCTGCTCTGTTTTTTATTAAACAAATGTAGAACGGTTCATTTCAGTCATTAATAGTACTGAATGTAAGACAGTTTAAAGAAAAAATAAATTAACATATTATGGTTGATACCACATCAAAAAAGCTGAGAAAACTACTACATGACTTGACCGGCGTAGCGGGGAAAGTCATACAATACACCTTGTACATGTACAGCTTTTCATTGCGATTTCATTCCAGCTTGGCCGGAAAGTTTAGTAATTCAAACATAAATGGTCTTAATTTTATTTTTTTTTAATTAATTTAAGAGAGAATTGTTTAAAAATATTGAAAAAAAAACTTTTATGAAAGTAATGAAAAAAATTGCTTCTCATTTTGTATCCGGAATATAAAATATCCTTGTACGCCTATTAAACTAGATATACACATTTTTTTTTTTAATGAAAAGTACATAAAATTTTATTTCATTAATAACTTCTGATATTTTTTTCATATTTATTTTTTTTAATGTTATTATTGAATTCATTAATTCAAATTTCATTTGGCTTTATCTCTGAAATCAATGAAAATAAGTACCACTTACGATATATCGTTGAAAAGCTCTCGAGGGCTTATTACTGCCGTTAAGAAAAAGTCCAAATTCCGAATTTTGTTCTGATTTTGGCCTTTTTTGGTTCAGTTGCAATCAAAAGGAGAGGTGCACAACTAGATGTTACAACAGTCCTAAATGCAAAATTTCAACATTCTACGGCTAATCGTTTTTAAGTTATGCGAGATACGTACATACGTACGTAGAGACGTCACGCCGAAACTAGTCAAAATGGATACAGGGATGGTCAAAATGAATATTTCCGTTGAAATTTGAAAACCGAAATTTTTCGCGATCACAATACTTCCTTTACTTCGTACAAGGAAGTAAAACTATTCATAATTAAGCTATGAATAGCTTAAAAATTTGTTAAGCTTAACAAATTTGCTTAAGTAAAATTTTCTGTAAATCTAACATCCTCTTCAATAACGGCTAAAAAGAGATTTTTCAAAAAGCTTTTTCTGCATTTTAGGTCCGGGTTTATAACTTTTTTTAAAGTTTAGACATTTTTGATATGTAATATAAACTTTCAAAAATTTTTTGAAAAATATTTTAACCTAAGGGAATGGAGAAAAAGAAAAAATATATACATTTTAATTTTAAGATACAGAGGTTGATTTTTTGAAAAAAGTTTATTATTTATTTATGTATTAGAGGTAAAAAATTTGCTAAAGTAAAGGTTTATCTAAAGTGCCTCTGAAGAAAATCGAAATTGGTTTTTCGTGATATCCTCCACCTCGTAAACGAAATTTTGAAAAAAAAAGTAATACGATCAATGCCTCATATACAGAAACATTTGAGCCTAATTGAAGAAAATCGGTTCTGTCAATCCTGAGATATAAGGCCAAAAGCAGTACAACAAACATATGTACATACATAAAATATGTGTTTTTTGTCTAGATGAACTAGTTGGATCTTAAAAATTAAAGATTTGAGAAAACCCCCATACCCCATTTTTGACATGATCACTATACTTTCCCCTTTAATATAACTATTCTAGCTGTAATCACCGGGAAATTAATAAAAAACCATCCACAGTCATCATTTTGTAATCTTCCCTGTAATTAATCATCCATCTGGACATTCATATCCTAAATTTTATTACTATTATTTAAATTAAGCTACAATTTCAGTACCTAAATTGAGGAAAAATGAATTCGGAAAAGGAATTAATAAAAAGGAAAGAGAATATATTATGGGTAAAATTCGGTACTAGAAAAAAATCTCAGCTACAGGACAAATATCCCGACTAATATCCAGATCAAAATACTTTTATTAGGATAGAAAATTTATTTGTGTAGAGAAGCTTAAAAAAAAAGTTAAGAAACATCAATAATGAAGCTTCTTCACAAAAAATTAAATATTTCCAGTCCATGAGAACAAGTTTAGGCTTCTTAAAGTATATTTCTTAAGAAACCAGTACCAGGATATTTAAGGTGTATGGAAATATTAAACCCTAAAATACAAACCGTTTATCAAAACTGATTTGTTTACGAAAAAAATCTTTATTAAAAACTTCATTAGGAATTATCTACAATTTTGCGCCTTATATCAAGTTGGAGATAACCTTTTGATCAGATTGCTTTAAAACGATTCAAATATCTTCCAGAACATATGTCGTTAACACATCCTTTTTTTTTTATTATTTAATTTTATTCCAAATCTTTTGTCATCTTGTCTTTTTTTCTTTAATTCGACTACGTGTTTTAAAATTAAAAATATTCCAATTATATTACAGGATGTTTTTCTTTATATTTTCTTAATACAATGAATATATGTCAAAATATATTATAGTTATTTATTTTTTATAATACTAATAACAACAATAAAACGGAAGGATGTCATGATTATTATACTATAGATTTAAAAAAAGAAGAAAAAAAAGATATCTGTTAGGGATATTGAGTCATATGTTAGTTTCTTACATATTAACACTGGTTACATACATATTGAAGAAGGCTATCTAATCTAATAACATAACATGTAGAATCTACAATCACGTAGAACATATGTACATGCTACATGTTGCATAAGTTAGGCGTTCGGTTTCAGTATTTTAATTCTTTTCCTGTAGTTTAAAGGACCGGACATTGTGTACAATGCGTAATGAATGAGATAAAAAACATGCGATTACGTCATTAGTTAATATGTATTCTTTCTTTTTTTAATATTGTTTATTTTTAAAAAATGTACCTATTTTTACCCTCATTTTGTAAATGTTACATTAAAATATATATATATATATATATATATATATATATATATATATATACGCCGTATTTACTCTCGTAATTCACGCACTTTTTTTACCAAAATCTTTTAACTAAAAGTAGGTGCGTAATTTATGCGAGGAAACGATTTTACATTGCTTTATAATGGAACTAAATCAGTGAGAAAATGATATTTATTTGACTTTAATTACACAAGTAAATACAGTATTCTAATTTTAAAATGGTACGTAAATTTTAAATAATATAAGAAATAAATTAAAAGGTTCTGATTTGAATCATGGATAAGCGATAAACATTTAATAATTTACACTTTATACTATAATCTCACGAACAAGCATATACCGTAAGTGGCGAATTAAATCAGTGTAAAAAAAATAATAAGGTAGTTTCTGTCATATAGAGGAAAGAGCTGGCATATAGGTATAAAAATTTAGATAGAAAGGCCCAAAAAAGTTAGCTTAATTTATCTTCTGTATCTACTTATTAGAAGATACTAAGATCTAGTAGATAATAGTAGGTCTAAAAATAAGTAGATACTTGTTTTTAGCAAACTGTATCAGCACGTGTAACATCTAGAAATACCAAGAATTCTCAAAAAGTTTTCATTAAAACTTTAGATTTTTTGTAAATTTTTTAAATACTTTTTTGTAGTTTTCTGCATGGTTTTGTAGATTTTCTAAATTCTATTTTTGAGAGATTCTGAGACAGAGAAAAATAAACAGAAGCTAGTACGGATGTAACCAAGATGTACTCCTCAAACAGGAAATTGTTTGTTTGTGCTTATTTATTTTACTATAAGCGTTATTCAAAAGTTCTGTTGTTATTACCACATTCAATTTAGTTTCCACCGGCAATCTGGGTTCTTAACAGTGAAAACATTGTCAAACCAATGTATTTTTGCCCAATATTTCAATGTTTACTTTAAAAATCACATTGCTTTGATTAAAAATAATTTTATAATATTGTTTAAAAATTCAGGGACGTGAATTACGCAAGTAAATACAGTATTCTAATTTTAAAATGGTATGTAATTTTAAATAATATAATAAATAAATCAAAAGTTTCTGATTTGATTCCACTGTGATTTTTTTATTCAAAATAATTTTGATATAATGATTAAATTGGCGTTAGTATAATTATTTCAGTTTTCTTGATGAATGCAATTCTGGGACGTCTCCTTACTCTCTTTCTTACTATTATATATTTATTAAAAATTTATTATGCCATAACGCATACTAATCAATTTATAGTTTTTCCCTAATCAAGAAGCGATCTGTTTCGTTCACTTTGAATAGAATTTGTCCGTTATTTTTTCTATTCACTTGGTTTTTCCTTGTTACTTTCCTCCACATCAAATTTACGTTGTCTCAAAACTTTCCTTTTTGTTCTATTGGGTCCACGTTTCACATCCGTAAGTATACACTCCATGCTACTTTTGTAAATAATTTGTTAGTAAATTCTTTATACTGTTCTTTTACTTGTCGTCTAGATAACTCTAGAAGGGAAAGTATTGTAATCAGACCAATTCGGGCACGAGCGGTTTTCACCGGATCTTGACGTTTTGGTACATAATAACCCAAAAAGCCGGAAATTTTCCCGATCTTAATGTTCGTATGTAAGTGTGTATTCGGTGTTGGCCTATAAATCACCTTATATCTCCAGAACTAGTGTACAGATTTTGATCAAACTTTATCAGATTACTTCTATATATAATGATGTTATTAAATTATATTGATGTTATTGAATTTATATATATATATATATATATATATATATTGAAGCTATAAAATATATATATTGATGTTATTAAATTTTCAACTTAAAAGTTCAAGAGGGTGAGGCTGTAGAGCAAGGTCACCCTTAGTATCTCGAGATTTCGCCTAATTAAGGTCATATTTTTCTTAGGCACATTTGTTAACAATCAAAAAATAACAATATTTGCAAAAAAAAAATATTTTTGCAAATCGCACCCGCACCCCAAAAAGTGATGTTGTCGTCTGCTATGTTGTGACGTCACATGCGAACGGTAGAATTAAATAAATGAATAATATTTAAACTGTAAAAAAATAACTCGGTCTGGCTGGGTCTCGAACTCAATCGCCCGGTTGACTCGGTACCTGGTGCGTTAAGTTTCGCGGCTATACCAGTCTGCCGACCGTATAACCGAAATTTGGTTCTATGTAAGTTGTGAAATTACATTAGTTTGGTTAGTGCCGACCGTTGCCGCTAGTACCGCCACACCCGCGCAAATTAAATACAGTATGCGCGCGCGTATTAGTTAGAATCATTGAATTAAATAAGTGACCGAAAAATTCTACTACAACTGTGCTGTCAGCTTTTTTTATCGTTCATTTTATTGTAAATACATATTTAACTAGAGCTGTTTTGTTGATTTTTGTCCCACATTTTTTTCCATTAATAATGACGCTCCCTAGGTAGAAAAAATTGTAACAGGTCCCAGATTAAAATGTCATGTTATTTTTATCAGTTTTTAAATTCTCTCTCTTTTTTCTATCACAATTTTCTTTCTTCTTGTTAATCTTTCCTTTAAATTCTTCTACGATCTTGATCATCAGTTCTTCTAGCATTTTTTCTTTTATTTTTACAGTCTCGAATTATTAATGTATCATCACCAAAGCGGATACTATGAATGAATACGACTACAATTAATTTTAATAGTTGTACCTTTGATCTTTTCTTTTTTTGTGATAGCCTCTTCTATGAAAAAGATAATAAGTAAGTTGATAGAAAACAATCTTGTCTCGTTCTAAGTCTTATTCTTGCTTCTTTATTATAATAATTTATATCAAATTTTGTCTTTAGTAATTTGTGCAATTTTAAAGGAGTATTCAATTACTCCAAAACATGATATTTTTATTAATAATACGCTGGTCATAACAAAATAATAATAATAATTTTTTATAGACAGATTTTCTTACTCGACTATACGTATATAAATATAAGTTATACAAAAAAGAGAGGAAGATTAGGATTTAAGTGAAGTTAAATTCTTTTTTAATACTTTTAGCGGTAAAGTATAATTTATAATAAAATTATAGATAATTAGATAAAAGTTCACTCGTAGTAGCAAGCTTATGAATCAATCACTTTCTAATTAACTACCTTCATTAAAAAAAAAAAACGAAAATCAAAGTAATAAAAATTCTTGACTAGGTCAAGTCAATGAAATAAGAATTTATTATTCATTATTTTTTAATAATTATATACTTTAGCTTTGAAGTATAAATTTCAGGAAATAAAACGTAATTCAGCGTACCCATTATAGACGTAAAAGCGTAATATATTTATGGAGATTATTACAATCAATCGTTTTATTGTAATAGACTGATTGATATATTTATTATTCTCAATGAACTTTTATAAAAATAAAAATAGTAATAATAAATAATTAACCCATTGATTTTTAACGTAATCTTTTTTAAAACATTAAAAGAAAATTCAAAATATGTAATTTCATAATAATATTTATTGCTTTATTATATCGTTAACATTTACCCATGTGTAATTAAGCTTACAATTTTAATTTATTGATTGCAATTACAGTAGACTATATTGATCACAATAAGATATTCTTTCACAATTCATAATTAGCCGCATTGTAAAGAATATTATTACTGTAATGTATATAAACGCATATTTTAACCGTAAAGCTACTCATTCTTTGAAGCCTTGTATATAATTATAATTTATTAAGCATTACACTTTTATTTAAATCTAATGCAATTTATAATTATTCATTTAATGTAAGTATATATATAAAACATATAATAATTTTATGAATTGCATCCTGTATTACTTTATAATAAACAAAAAACAATATACATATATTAAAAATTATACACTTTTTATGGTGCCGACACTGAATTATGTAGATGTTAGATGTTTTTAAAATAAAAGGCCTTTTGAACCATAAAGTTGAACGTAAAAGTATAAAAATTAGAAACTTGAATAAAATGATATAAAACATCATATAGAGTACATAATATTATAATAAAAACAGCTTTGAAATATTTTAAACATCATATCTTAAACAATTTTAAACAATCGTTCGTTTAATTAAACATAAATATTAAATTTGAGCCATCGTTTCAGTTTTTTATGCATCTTAAAATGCTAGGATCATTCGGAAAGTTTTTGACCTGACGTAGAAACGTCACAAATATGATCAAATGACTATGATATTTGCCAAGTATGATCCTTAAGATGACGTGATACGAAGATTCAGACGTATTATCAAAAGTTCAAAAGTATTTTCTTTTAAAAGGTTTAACTCCGACGGACATAGAAAAAGTGTTAAGATTTCACTTTATAGGATTCTTCCCCTTCAATTTTAATCGTAAAAAGTGAGCTATTAGAATTTAAACGTGGAAAATATCCATTCAAGATGGTGAACGCTCGGAAAGCCCAAAAACCGCTTCGGCTGATGAAATCGTCTCAATGCACCCGTATTAAATTTTGGCCAACTGGAAGTACGCGAGCTTGCTGCTATCCCAACCACCCGGATAAACCATGCCCTCTACATTTTATCACGATGTTTTGCTAGTGAAAAATGTTTCCGCACGAGGAGTCCCGCGTATGTTAACAGACGATCAAATATGCATTCGACTTTTCAAGAATACGAACTTCTAAAGAATATTTAGACTTATTTAAATGCAATTCCGCTGAGTTTTTTCAATATTTTATTACGGTAGATGAAACATGGGTTTGCCATTAGACGCCAGATATCAAACATCAATTCAAACAATGGGTAGGAGCTGTTTAAATTGCGCTAAAGAAACGGAAAGCAGTTCCACCTGCAGAAAAAGTCATGGTTACGGTTTTTTTAGGGAATTCTCGTGGTGTGCTTATAGACTACTTGGAAAAAGATAGGACCATCATCAGGGAGCATTATGCTTTACTATTGAAACGATTCAATGGTGCTATTCATAATAAATTCCATACTCAGTCAAAAATAATTTTTTTTCACCACCATAATGCGCTTGCACACACGTCTCGGGTTCCGGTTATTGCTATAAAACTCCTTGACCTAAGTTTTGAAGTGCTTCCAAATTCAATGTGTTCACTGGATTAGTTTCTCAACGATTACTTTGCTGCGTTGTGTTCTCACAAACTCTCCATCCTCCAGTACTGTCAACTGTTGCGAGTTCAACAAACGCTTACTAACCAGAACAAAATAACTGCCGGTATCATGAAAAAGAAGGAAATAGACAGAGAGAGAATGAGTGTATGAATGGGGCTATGTTCAGTATGTGTAGGGGAAAGTATTCTTTACGAGATAACCATTTGGTGGGGATAAGCAAACGGAACATTTTAATTTGGTTCAGCGTTGATTCTTTTATATCACACAATATAGTTTTTGTTTTCTTTTGTATGTTGATTTTCATTCAAAATTGTTTTCTTCTCTTTTAAACAGTAATAACTGGGTTTAATTTTCATTGTTTGTTGAAATCTTCAATTAATAACTGTTTCATAATCTATACAAATAATATTCTATAAATTATAAGCATTTTCGTAAAATAATCCCCCATTGCATTTAAATAAATAAAAAAAACTAGTAAAGTTTTCATTATAGTTTCTATGTTTTATCCATAACTTATTTGCATTATTAGCCGAATTTATATGTTAATTTTATTTCTCCATTAATTCTTATTACAATAAAGTAAAACTTTTAATTTTACAATTATTTATTATTATAATAAAGACAGTTCTATAGAGAATAATAATAATAATAATAACAATAACAATAAAAATAAAGATTGTTATTATTATTAATATTTCAATTCTATATTAATATTTCCTGTGTTCGATTGATTTCTGTAGATGATTGTAAGTACTTAGGTGTTCATTTTGATAGCTTTCATTAGTGAGATAGACATCTTTTATGTTTTCAGACGGTTCAATGTTATATAAATGAAACTTTATCATGCACATTTTTGTTTGCCATTGCGATATAGACGTCTTGTATATCTGTCACTGTTACATTATGGGGTCACAAGCTGGAGCCGGTCGTTTGATTATTTGCTAAAACACATGAATGCTATTTAAAAGAAAATAATAAAACTTTTACCTAAAAGAGATGTACATTATTTTCCTAATATTGGAAAACCTGTTAATTCCACCCTTATAACAGTTAACGGATTATTGTTACACATAGTATTGATTAATAATATTTATGATCCATGGTTTTGAATTCAAGTTCACACTGAATACGAGTTAAGAATAACGCTTTTGTAAAATTAATTGCTAATAATGAGTATGGTTGGCGTCTGGATGGTTTCCTTATTCCAAAATTTATTAGCTCTATTCCAAGGGAGTTTTCAGTTACAAACAATTATCAAGATTTAAAATATAAATTTTTATCATGGATTGTAGTACAACATGATCACTTCTATGTTTTGTTTTCCTTTGTATTATTTTTTTCTATTTATTCTTCATTATACAATGCACTTCGGGACTTCTGTTAATGACATTATTTAATAGTAAGCAGGCTTGAAATACGGGTGATTCAAATAGGGCTTCACAAATTTAAAACAATATAAAAATTTATTAAGATAACTTAATGATTCAGTTAAGGTCTCATTTCATAGAAAAACACATCAAGTTTTTCACTCCACATTCACTTTGGTTCGATATGGCTTCCATTTATAATGCGACATATATCCCACCTGAAGTCGATTTCATTCCAGACTGCAGCCAGCAAGTTGGATGGCATTACCTCTGCAGCTACGTCGTTAATTCGAAGTCTTAGCTCAACAAGATCAGCAGGAAAAGGTGGTATATAATCCGATTTTTACTGAAACCCAAAAGAAAAAAATCACGTGGGGTCAAATCTGGGCAGCGAGGTGGCCGTACAATTGGACCTTCCCGACCAATCCACCGACCGATACCATTTGTAGTTGCCGCCTGGAAGAAGAACGGGCCGTACAGACTTTGCTTGCTTAAGGCATAAAAAGCATTGACCTTAGGGCTACCATGTATATACTAAAAAATTTCAAGAGGATTTTCGCTACCCAATATTCAACTCTTGTGGGTGTTCACCTTGCCCGTGTTGTGAAATGTTGACTCATCATTAGAAATTAAATCGTCTAAAAATGGATCGTTGTCAGCAATTTCATCCGTCATTTCCACACAAAAATGCAGCCGAGCAACTTCATCGTCATTTGTAAGTGTTGAACCACGGTTAGTTTGTATGACTTCAAGTGCAATCGTTTACGTGATACACGCCAAACAGTCGTTTGTGGAATTCCAGCCTCCCGTGACGCACGTCAAGTTGATTTCTTCAACTTGACGTGCAAAGCTGTTGTTGTTGAGTTGTTCCACAGCAGCTTCAGGGACGCGTGGGCGACGTGTTAATATTGTATGTTTAACAGAACAACCTGTCTTAAAAAATTTTGGTGCCAAGAGTAAATTTATGCCTGCTAGGAGGCTCCCTACCGTTCACTTTACGAAAATTACGTTGAACTGCAGTGTCGCTGATTGCAAATCGTGAAACCAAAACGCACAGCGAGCGCGTTCCTCCCCAGTAAATATATCTATATTTAACAACACTGGTGACGACGCTGGTGGATGAATTCGGTACTAATGAAATCGTGAGTCAAAACTTGATGTGCTTTGCTATGAAATGAAACCTCAACCGAATCTTTAAGTTATGTAAATAACTTAAAGATTCGGGTTAAGTTTTATGAGCTTTTAAAATTGTGAAGTCCTTTTTTGAATCACCCGGGTATAATAATTATCGATCGTATATTAAACACTAGTTTTAAAACTAAGTGTATTAAGATTAGTGATTTTAGTTCAAATTTAGTTGTATTTTATAAAAACAAATTGTGTATATTATTGTGAATAAATTTATTATTATTCTGTAATGTTTTTGCTGTATATTGTTTTCTTTTATAATAATATCTGTAGATAGACCCTTGTCTGACAGAAAATAATTTTTACATGAATAAATTAATAATAATTTTTATTATTAATAAAATTATATTTATTATTATTATTATTACATGTTTGCATAACAAAATGAATATGACGTATTGTAGGAATTACTTATTGTTATTAAATATAACTGTTTATCATTTTCTTATGTTTAGCGATTACGTTAAGAGATAATTTAGCATATGTAAATTTAATGTTTAGTTCATAGGGTGATATTACTTATATAATTTTATCTCGCCTGTAAGTAACAAGTTTTCTCTTTTGATTTAAAGCCAAGCTTAAAAATAAAATTATTATTGTATTGTATTATTAGTTGGCTTTGTTGCAAATATGTTATTAATTAATGTAACATTTTTTTATTTAATTATTTTTGTTCGTATTCTTATATTCAGGTTATTTATTGTTGTTATATTATACAGTGTAATTTTATTTTTTTAATTTTATTTCTTGAATTATAATTTATAAAAATATAAAAAAATAGATTTTAAAATTTAATTCAAAAGCAAATTGTGAGTATGTGTTGGCAAATATTTTACAATCCAGAATTAAGTATTAATATTCACTGCATTAATTGGTTTAACCAATTTTTATACGATTCCATTTTCTCTCTATACTATTAATTAATCGATCAAAAATTTTTTTTAAATTTTAACTTTTATTTTTTGAGTAGACTATGATATTATTTCTTAAAGAAATGCAATGAATTAGAATAATCTAACGTTACTGCCGTTACATGCCTGTTATGATCCCGTTATCACCCCTGTTTTAAGAAATTTTAAAATTTAATTTATCATAATAATGTATTATTTTTATTTTTACGTCACCGGATATATAGCTTTTATAAATATTTTAACGAGGAAGACGAAATAACAGGTGAAAAAGATGACAGACTTTTATCGAGAATTGAACCTGACATCTAGAAACTAGGATGATAACCACTACACCAATTAGCCATCTAGTATTTTATTATAATTTTTGATTTTTATAATACAATTCATATTCAAGTCTTCACAAAAATTATTGAAAAATAATTATTTCTTTTTTATTTCCTAAAATGTAAAACGAAATAAGAATTTAATTTTTTATACTTTTTCTGAATATGAAGGAGAATTTAGAACTATTTATTGCATCTTGTTATCTTTTAGTTTCGCTCCTAAGTTGAAGTAGTATATATAATCCAATACTACATAACAGAAGAGAATATATTGATCTGTTGCTTTATACTATCTATCTTAGCTTTTGTTAAGCCTGGCCAGTTAGTACAAGCGACGCTAATCAGGTTTCTCTCTTTGAGAGTAAAGATTTTCGCAATACAGCTAGTCCTTATGGTGAACAGAGTGAAACCTTGTCACTTTTAGTCCTCGATCAATGAGCTTGGCATACTGATGTGATTTACGTCTCGGTGAAGAAACCTATGTTGAACTACTTCACCTGACGTTGTCTTAACTTCATGACATACAAAATCCGATATTTTATGTTTTCTTAGAAATTTTAAATCGATTACTTATTTTTACTTCTAGTTAAATAAACAGTTTAAAAAATTAAATCAAAACCAACTTCAAATAAGTTCAAATTTGTAAATTTCCAATTTTTGAAGTTTGTATCAAATTTCTATGTTGTATTAGTATTTTATCGATTTAAAGTCGACTTCCAAAAGTTGAAATTAAAAAAGTTTTACGTTTTTTATAGCTTAAAAGCTGCTCATATAAAAAAACTAACTTTTGCAGAAAACAACAGAATGATTAACCTGTTTCTTTAGAAAAATAAAAAAATAAATATAGAGAAATGATGTAAGATATTATTAATGAACTTGAGATAAAGCTGTTTTAAATGCAGAAATAAAACTTTTTTATTTTAATTTTTTCAATCGATATAATTGAATTTTCGCGTAGAATTACTTTTCATGCACTTATAATTTTTCAAAATGAAAAGAATCTTTCAGACTGGCAATATAAAAAATTTATTTTTCACTTAAAAAAAAGCTGACAATGCATTTTTAGGACTTTCCGGTCAAGCGGCTAAAGCCGCATCCCGAGAAAATCCTACAACTGTGGATTGTTTCTGATGCACATCTTACACACACGTACATACAAATGTATGCGCACGCGTAACTAACGCGCGCGCATACTGTATTTAATTCGCGCGGGTGTGGCGGTACTAGCGGCGACGGTCGGCACTAACTAAACTAATGTAATTTCACAACTTACATAGAACAAATTTCGTTGACGTGATCGGTAGACTAGTGTAGCTGTCCAGCCGAAACCCAGTCAGACCGAGCTACTTTTTTACATTTGAAATATTATTCATTTATTTAATTCTACCGCTCACAAATTACGTCACAATATAGCAGTAGTTTAGGGCATCTTTTTGGAGTGGAGATGCGATTTGATGCAAAAGATTTTTTTCAAATATTGTTATTTTTTAGTAGTTAACAAATATGCCTAAGAAAAATATGACCTTAATTAGGCAAAATCTCGAAATACTGAGTGACCTTGCTCTACAATCTTACCGCCTTGACTATTTAAGTTGAAAATTTAATGGCATCAATGCCCCATTTATAGAATTAATCTGACCAAGTATGGTCCAGTAGTTCTGGCGATATAAGATAATTTAGAGGGCGATACCGAACACACACACGTGCATACGAACATACGGACATCTGGAAAATTTCCATTCGGTTTATTGGGTTTTTAAGTTTCTTAGGTGTCAAAATGTCAAAATCTGATGAAAACCGCATATGCCCAAATCAGACCGATTACAATACTTTCCTTTCTACATATATAGCTCTGGTATAGCGCCATCTAGACGGAAAAGTAAAAAAATTTCAATTTACGTTAAAAATTACGTAAAATATAAATACTAGAAACACTTAATTTAAAAAAATAATAAACAAGAGATAAATATTAAAAATTAAAGAGGACAATTAAAGAGCGTGCAGGTCACAATTTTGTATATAGTATTTGTACATAGCATAATTAGGTAGATTTCATAAGAAAGCTACCTATTGTAATGGGTACCATGATTCGACTTCCGGAAAATTTCGACATAAAAAATTTCTGATTTCTGATTTCGCTTTGCGTTTCACAGCTCCCAGACCCCAAAACCACGTCAGTTCAAAAGTTTTTTTTTATATATATATATATATATATATATTTATTTATTTATTTATTTATTTAACTTTCTTGTGGACACGATAACTGCCACCAATCACTTTCAAATTGATACATAATATAACGACCCAAAATCTCGGTCGAGTTCGTTAATGGGAAAAATTGGACCATGGGGATGGTAATGGAAGGCTTTTTTCGAAAAAGAATATCGCTATAACTTTCTTATTAAGTAAAATATCGAATTCGTTTAAAGTTCTTACTATTTTTTGGTTAAGGGTCTAAAACTTATCAAAGTAAAGTCTTTTCATATCACCAACCATTGGCCCAGAGGGTAGAAAAAATGGGGTTTTGAACACAAAAAAAATCATACCTCCCTTAATAGGCAGAGTATCGAATCGGTTTAAAGTGATCGCTAGTGCTCTAAACTTTACCTAAAACCTTTGTCTGAAACAATTTTTGATATGACCAACCCCTACGGCAAGGGATTACAAAAATATTGCTAGAATTGCACGAAAATGGGGTTTGTCGTATGCTAAACATGTGAAAATTTTTTCACATGCAACCATTGTCGTATTGAATAAATCTGAAGTTTTTCTTAACTTAAAGGTGGAAATCTTTTTTATCCCCTACTTACCACCGGTAAAATCTGCCTCCGCTTTCCGGCGTCCCGAAAGGGATTTTTTTTCTTCAAATTTATTTAAACATTTACATATATAGGCTATGACACTCCCGGTAACGTAAGGGGTCATTCAAACGAGGGGTCACACACATTTAAATCGGTTCAGCCGTTGAGCTGCTACACCCAAAATACATTTCATTCTTCTTGGGCAGACGTGTGAAAAACCTACTGATCGATTTAAAAATTCCCTAGTTTTATTGAAACGGTAAAAAAAGGGAATTATATTTCCTTTTTTCATTCATTTCAGTAATTAAAACTGATTATTCCTCTATGATTAATTTTATTTAATTATTTCGTAAAGCTTGTTCTACTAATTTATTTAAATTTTTTATTGTAATATGAAATAATTCGTACTTATCATAGATCTATTGATGCTTTAATAAAAACAATATTTTATTAATTTTTTTGCGTGGATGACGGATGCTATACGCCTTTATTAACAGGAAATTCATGTCAGTAATATAATATTTATATGTAAATTAATATAATAGATTTTCTGTAAGGTGCAGTATTTATTTTTTTTAATTAATTCTTAATATAATCATTTCGACTTTTTTTTAATAGAAGGAACGTTGAGATCATGCTTTATGTGTATTTTTTATTACTTAATATCTATACTATAGTGAAATGTTATAGTTAGATGAGTAGTGAATGTTATATGTTAAATGAGTAGGGTAAACATCAAGGCTGACGTGAAATGAAACGTGGCTTTTTCAGATGTGCAAAACTGCAAAGCGTGACATGATGTAGCGTGACGTTAATTTTGTATACTATACTATATATATATTTGGGTCATGTGACCATTTATAATGTAACTAGTAATTTTTTTTTAAATTAATCATAATGATGTAACAGAATTATATATCACGTTATTTTGCAGTATATGTAGTTTATTTCATATATAAATAAATCTTAAGTAATTTGTAACTAGTAATCGTAATGCATAAAGTAACTTCATCACATGGAACATTGAATGTCTTCGTTAAGATGAGCTTAACGAAGCTCATTATTATAATCATTACAATTATTTTATATATATATATATATATATATATATATATATATATATATATATATATATATATATAGTTATAATCGAGCTCTAACAATTACTATATAAAAATTATATTCCTTCGCTTATTATTATTTTATTTTTTACCGATTTTTCGAAGAAGAGTACAGTATTACTTTCGGTCTGGTGGAGAGGGGGTGTAAATGAATTCTCATTACGTTTTGAGGTATGAGAGTACAAAAATAGCATTCCCTTAAATTATAGTTTCCTTATATATTTGTTTATATAAATATATTTATTTATAGGCTTATGTATAAATTTTTGTGGCTCGAAAATCTCCAAAACTATAAGATCGATTTAATTGAAATTTAGATATGCTATAGTAGTATATCTGAAATTGTGCATATGAAAATTTAATGAAGACTAGCCCGGTGGATAATAAAGTATACAGATAACATTTTATACCGTCTCTTTGAAAATAAAATTTCAAATTGTTGATAAAAATTAAGAAAACAAATTCAGAGATAGAATGAAGAAGACTACTATCTAGCACGTATTAAGAGTAAGAATGATCGTAAGCTTTCTAGTTGTTTTTCTAAGAAAAACTTATTGTAAAATTTATTTTCTTCCCGTTTAGTACATACGGTGCAATTTTAGATCTACCTTATCCAGAACAGTGTATTACAAAGCTGTGCACTTCAAAATGCTTCCTTAAATTGGTAGTCAAACTAAGATTTGATGAAAATTGAGTTAAAATTATTTTTTCGATTCTTAATTAATAGAATAGATACTTTTTTTTTAATTAGCACACTTTTTAAAGCAAAATTCATACTATTTTTGTTACTATTTTTGATGAATTAAGTTTACAGCAGAAAAATAACAAATACATAAACTGCCGTTGGTTTGTTACTGCGTCATTAGTAAAATACACGTCCTATATTAATAAACTTAGAAAAACTTGAAATAAAGGACGGAAAAATTGTTATTGTTTAAAAATTCTTTCATTCTGTTGTTACTTGATAGAGAAAGGTCGAAAAGCAGTTTTTTCCCGACTAAAAATCAAAACTCTAGGCAGCAGCCAAACTGTTCTCGACTTCATTTTAGTAATTACAGGTGCTACTGACTTAGCCAACGAGGCGATCACTATAGTCCAAAAATAGCAATTGTGTTAAAGAGCTATTTTTGGTTTTAAATATCATTCAAATTTTGTGTTAATTTCTTTTATAAAATTTCGAAATTAGTGATGAAATTTTTACTTATTTCTAAAAATTATGAAAGTTTAAACAGTTTACCATTAATTTGATTATTGCACTTTTGACATTGTAATATTATTACTACATTACCGTAATTTTACAAAACTTCTGTTAAAATTTACAAAAAAAAATACTTTTTTAAATATTTATTTTTCATTGTACAGTATAAAATGTATACAATTTTTTTTAAATTGTATACATTTCTTGATAGCTCTATTTATAAAGTAGAAACATTAAAAAAACATTTTTGAAAAATATTTAAACCGAAACGATATGGAGCAAAAGAACAGAAAACATATATTTCAATTTTTAAAAGGTGAGGGTTAATTTTTTTAAAGCGTTTTTTGGATAATTTATTTATGCATTGTAGATAAGAAATTTTCTTTAATAAAGTTTTCGCTAAAATTTCTAAAAATCTACTATTCAATTTTAGTAAATATAAATGAAAAACCTTAAAATAATGAAAAATATACAAGAAATTAGTATTTAGGCGATGTTCCTCCACCCCCTGAAAAGTAAAGTATAACTTTTATAAGAGTAATGAAAAAACTTGCTTTTCATCTTAGGATCGAAATATATTATAGGTACCAAACACACTTTAATTTTAATAGCCCTTTAGTGATGAAGAAAACAACAAAAAATTTTAATAATAAAAATTAAAAGAGTTAGAGACAAACTATAAAAAAACAGAATATATAATTTTTAGTGGTGGAAAATAAATGTAAGAAAGATTTTTCTAAAAATATCGATATATATCTAACGCTTAATAAATTTCTTTAGTAAAATTTTCACTAAATCTAAAATCCCCTTCAATAGAGGGTAAAATAAGAAAAGAGAATTTTCAAAACATTTTTCAGAATTTTAGGTCCCGGGTCAATAATTTTTTTTTTTTAAATTGTAGACATATCTTGATAGATTTATATATGTAGAATATATTTCCTAAAATTTTCAAAAAACATATATTTGAGGGAGGTTGACTTTGAAAAATGTTTTTTTGATTATTTATGTACGCATTTTAGGCAACAAATTTTCTTTATTAAAACTTTCTCTAAAATGTCTCTGAAGAAAATGGAAATTGGTTTTTTTGCAGTATCCCCTTAAGAGATTTTGAAAAAAAAAATTAATATGATCAGTAATGCCCCGTATATAAATATATTTGAAATATTTGAGCCAAATTTAAAGAAAATCGATTCTGTCAATCGTGACCTTAGGCCAAAAATAGTGCGACACACGTTCATACTTACATATGTTTTGTTGGTCTAGATGAACTAGTTGGACTCTAAAACGTAAAGCTTTCCAAAAAAAATACTGATACCCCAACTGTGACGCGATCACCATACTTTCTCCTTTAATATAGTTATAATCGCCGGGAAAGTGAAATATGGGATATTAAAATTGTTTGACTTTGACTTTACAAGACCTTCAAAAAAAATTAAAAAACTTTGTAGTTGCCTAAATCGTAAAATAATTTTTTTCTTGTTGCCAAATTTTAGCTGTTAGATTCTTTAATTTACAATTGTTTGAGTGAATTTTAATTGAACATCTGTCGAACGAAACTTTTAAAGTTTAAAAAATATAATAGTTATTCAATAACATTTTATTTTAGGATTCAAAATGGGGATCTGGATTTTATTTTAATTTATATTTCTATATAATCATAATATTTATTTAAATAAAAGGAAATGGATCTTCTTGTTCATATTATATATGTATTGTTATATTTCTTTTATAATATATATAAATAAACTGCAACGCGCGCACCTTTCTATTTTTATCCAAGATATATGTTGTGTTATTTTAAGTAAGGACGTTATTTCAAAGAGAATCACTTCACCTATAATGGTAATTGCTTACTATTACATTAAATACTTTATATATATATAGTATATACGTAAGAGACTTTCAATTGAAATAAAGACAACGAACAAGGATTCTAACTTTCATATTGAGCATTTTATTTTATTTTAAATTATGAAATCACGCCAATAAATCATGTTTTATATTTCATTCTTCTATATATTTTAAATTATTATTATGATTATTGTATAGAATTCAACACTGTTGTTTATATCCTGCATTATTGTTAAATAAAATTATAAAGTATTGATTTATATTTAAGTTACCCTTATTGTCTGATGCGTAGGTATTTGTAAAAATAACCATTTTTGATGTATATATTTTTGCGGTTTTTTTGCTAATTTTATTAAAATAACTAAAAAGATTACACAACAGTAAAAATAAATAAGTAGAATATAGAAATAGATGCATGTTTCGATTTTTAGATAATCATCAGTATAAATATAATACTTTTTTAAATTGGCAAAGTATTGTATGACTTTCCGGGTATTAATAATAAAAATTAAAAGAGTTAAAGCCCAAACAAGAATATATACTCTTTGGAGGTGGAGAATAAATTTTAAGAAACATTTTTCTAAAAAAATATAGTTATAACTTAGCAAATTCGATTGTCTTCTCTAAATCTAAAAACCTCTTCAACTAAAGCTAAAATAAAAAAAAGGAAATTTTCAAAAAAACCTTTCTGTATTTTAGGTCCGGGGCCTGTAATTCAAAAAATTTATGAGCATTTCATGAAAGTACTATATATTGAATATAAAGTTTAAAAATTTATTGAAAAACATTTAAACCGAAATGAGGTAGAATAAAAAATAGGAAGCAAAATCATATATTTCAATTTTAAGAGGTGGGGAATGATTTTTTGAAAACAATGTTTTTGGATTATTTATATAAGCATATTAGTTTACAAATTTGCCTTAATGAATTTTTTTTAAATGCTTCTTAAAAATATCGAAATCGGTGTTTTTACGATATCCCTCATCCTTTGAACGAGCTTTGAACAAAATTAATACGGGATCAATGCTCCACATATACATTTGAGCCAAATTTAAAAAAAACCGGTCAGTGATTGATCGGTTCGGTCAATCACTGAAATTTAAGGCCAAAAGCAATGCGAGACACATACGTACGTACATACGCACATACATGCATATGTTTTGTTTTTTTTGGTTTATATGAACTGGTTCGATCCTAAAACGTAAAGTTTGCAAAAAATCCGATACCCCATTCATCTTTAATGTAATTATTCTAGCTATATTCACCGGGAAAGTAAAAATTGTCAAATAATACAAAAAATACTTTTATTTATTTATTAAATAAAATGAATTTATTTATGTATTTACTCCTGTGTTGGATATTTTTAATAAACTATATTATAAGATGAAGTTTAGTGTTTTCCTAAAAGAAACGTTTTTTTTTATTAGATTTATAATTATGATACTTAGATGATTGTGCAAAAAAAAGGCTTTGAAGTAGACATTACGGTTCAAAGGTTTAAATCATTATATTACGTCACAAGAGAGTGTTTCAGTAATAAAAAAATTGCAGTAACAACTATTTTTTTCCTTTAATGTTTGTATTCAATATAACTGTCTGTCCTTCCGGATTGCAATTGGCAATCAATTTTTTATTCATTTGTCATTATCTAAATAATTTTAAATATATATCCCGGTGATATGATAATCAATTTATTATTGGTATCATAAAATCTAAAATTACCAAAATTGCAATAAAAAAATATATTATATGTACAGGCTAATTCCTGATTCCACGTCAATCTTTCAGGAGATGATTCTATAGCCAAAAATAAGAGAAAAATTTCATATAAACATGATCAGAAAACGGTTCGTTAGCGAGTTTCGCCTAGCAAAACATTTAGCTCTACTTTCTGCTCCCTCTGTGATACTAAAATAAATATAAAAACAAAACACACAAACTGGATTGGAAAAGTGATACAGTATTTTTTTTTTTTAATTAAAATTGAACTTCTCAAAGTTGTATTTAATTTTAACAGACGTTATTTACATAAATTTTCTCAGAATTGAATTCTCTACAAAGTTAACTAGAAATTTTTATTTTTTATTGGTAAATTAGCAAAGTTATTTTATTCCAAATCTAAAACAGTGTATTTTCCGACAAAACATTTCCGTGTTTTACCCCGTTTTTTTCATAAAATCTAAGTGAGATAGTGGTCTATCTGAGACCACTTTTATTTAATTTTTTAAATTAAAAACCATAAAGAAGCACCAAATTTAGCACTCGATTTTTACTCCAAAAATTTTAGTAGGATTTAATTTCACAGAGAGAGTAGGAAGCAGGGCTAAATGCTTCGCGAGCAGAAACTCGCAAACGAACCGTTTTCTGACCTATGTTTATATGAACTTTTTTTCTTATTGTTGGCTATAGAATTACCTCAATAATAATAATGATCTATTTTCCTAAAAATATACATTAAAAAACATTAATTGAATCACACACTATACGACTTATTTTATAAAACGTCAGCCGGAATTTGAGTGTAACAAAAAAATATATGGAAAAGATAACAAATATTAAATTAAATAATATACGAATAATTACCATTGCCTTACAAAATATTTTCAAAACTGCTTTTAAACAGACTGGAACTCCAAATAGACTCGAAAATTGTAAAATACCAGGGAGGATATAGAAAGGAGCGCTCCTGCCCAGAACAAATCCTGAGTCTAAAATTAATTCTAAAACATTACTTATCAATATGCTAGCCAATCTTTGCGTCCTTTGTAGACTTCCCAAAAGCTTATGATTCAGTGGATAAAGAAACATGAAGTTGTTTTTTTATTATTATTTTTTTATATTGTGAATCATTTAATTTAGTCGATTTATATTATTTTCAGTTAAGATATTTATGTTATTTTTTCAGTTTTCTGATGAACGGAATTCACCAGAAAACACAAAATTTAATCAATTTAATTCTGACAAACACAATTTTCAAGGTAAACTTCTGGGGAAAAAATCAGCAAATCATTCTAAAATAAAAGAGATCTGAAACAAAGAGATGGATTTTCTATTTTTATTTTTTATTTATTTATTTTCCCCAATCCGACCTAGTTTTAGACAAAATAATAAAAATTTTCTGGAAAAAGGATGATAAAAGAGTTAAAAGTGGAACCAAAAATCAAAATCTAAAAATCAGCTGTTGGCTTACTCTCACAAATAATCTATCACTTTTCACAAAATCAAAATAAGATGCAGTTTCCCAAATTAATGACCTAAATGAAACAGCAACAGTAATTATGCTCTTAAATTTCCTTCTCAAAGTCAGAGATCGTGATAAACAAGATTATCCCAAAAAATTAATTATGGAAAAATAAGTGTCACAACCCATTTTAAATATCTAGGAGAAATAATCAATAAAAAGGGTTCAGAAAATGTAGCTTTCAAAATCCCAAAATTCAAATCAGGAAAATTTAATTTCCTGACAAAGAAATTTAGAACAAAAAGAATCTTTTTATAACAGCATAATTGATACATTACAATATTGTAGTCAGACCAGTAGTTTTAATGTAGTTTAAATCTGACTGGCATAAATAATTCTCACAAAATTGAAAGGAAAATCCTAAGGAGAATCTATGGTCCCAGAAAAATCAAATAAATAAATTGATAAAACCTAAAAAATTTAGAAACCGTAATTAGAAAAATAAGATTAAAGTTCCTCGGACATATGAACCAAATGAATCCAAATTTGAAAAATGTAGGAAACTAAAAAGCCAAACAGGAAACATAGGCCAGATGAAAGAACTTCAAGACCGAAAGATAAAAAAGGATGACTATTTGAATAGAATGAAGTTTAGAGAAATAGTTTTTGAATCCCGGTCAAGCATGACATTTTTCATACGCTACAAAATTCCATTTCCATATTCCACGCACAAACTTTTCAAGCTTAAGAGGTGATATTATCAAGAAAAAAAAATTTAATTCAAAGGCTCTTGTGAATGAAGAAAGAAAGAGCACCAGAAGAAAATGGACTAAAGAAGAAAAACGGATGTACCTGAGAAACTGAAGGAAGAACAAACAAAAAAGCAATGATATCGTAGTTCCTATTAGGCCGCTTCGAGATTGAAAATAGATTACGAAATATGTTTAAAATAAATACGAAATACAGCTACTCCTAACCACCTCCAAGCGGATTAATCTAACCGCGTTGGCGAATCATGCTCAAAGTTCGCGAATGAAAATGAAAAGGAAATAAGTAACTTTTTCTTTATATTTATGTGATATCGTTGGTTCTACAACTCTATAATCCCTAATTTTAGTGTTTTTATCAGTACAACAATCCAATCATTACATTTCAGTTAAACGGTACGTCAGTCAATAGATTTCGTTTAATCAATATATTATTTAATATTTATATTATTATTCGATGCGCCTCATCTAAAAGGCTTTCGGTATAATTTATCCAATCAATTCTTTTGCTCCAGTTCCAATTTCTTCATTAAGACGCAGAATTTATCCTACCAAATCGTATTTGTTTCTAGGATAAAATTAAGTACTCATATTTCTTTGATTTTCAGGCATATTATATTCCAGAAGTAAATACTTATCATTTGAAATATTAGTAAAATCTTATTTAATCGGGTCTTCTCAATAAAGTATCATCGTTTGTAAAAAATTCTAAAATAAACTATTTCCGATTAGAAAATGTTATGCTTAGAAGAATCTAATAAAATATTTACGGGGTTTAACATTGGAAAAATACGTAAAATGGATTTGTTTTTAAATATGGTTTAATATATTTTTACGAACCCACTGTTTGAACATAATTTTAACTGGCTTATATTGCTTAAATATTTTCTTCAATATTGTAAACACCTTTTTTATTATTATTTTTTAACTTAGTATTTTGTAAGAGCAGTAGAAGAAATAACTGTTGTAAATGACCATGACTCGGTTAATTAAGACTTCAGTAAACTAAACCTCGGTTAATAAAGGTTATATTCATTATATATTTATATAGGTTATTCCTTTTTATTATGCATTCATTTAAAAAAAAATAAAATATTTATCACTAAAAGAGAGCAAGTTTACTAAGGATATTCCAATGTTAATAGAATATATTTTGTTTTTCTTATATTTAACAATTTAAAATTTATCTGACAAAAATATCTTAAAAATAATATAAAAGAAACCGAAAATTAGCTTAATTTATAATATAACAACTGAAAATTATTTAAATTAATTCATTGTAGAACAATTTATTGCATTTGTTATTCAAAAATAATTTGTAGTAAAATAATACTCGTTTTTTATTTCTTATTTATTTTATAAATTACTTATCTTGATTTTTTTATGTTGCTGTAACATATGTATTTAGTGAATCGATTCCCTTTTATAGAATGTATTATTTCCGTATTGAATACTTATAAATTAGTAATGATAAGATAAAATAATATTTTTCAAACCTTGATCTTTTTTTAAGGGTTACTGAATTTTTAATTTGACCTTATTTTACTTACGATATCCGCTGTCGATAGTTGTTCGGCGGTTTATTTATAATTTGTTATTTTCAGAATTTATGTAACACTGATCACAAATTGAAATTTTCATTATATATACTTTATTATTATTATTTATTTTATTTTATTTTTTTACCACTAAACAAAATAAAGTAAATTGGTTAAACTTAACACCAAGGGTATCCCTTACATATGATGAAGAGATATTTTTTTAATTAGGAACAACTTTAATTTGATACATTCTGATTAAAGGTATATTTAAATTTAATTATTAAAATATTTTTTCCTTCATGTTATTGCAGACCTCCGTTTGCTCCTCTGCATTTTATCTGGAAGATTCTAACTTCAAATTCTCTGGTAAGCTTGGTATTGTATACTTCAATATGTACCCATTCAATATAAAAAAATAACGTATTGTAATCGAATCCTTAATAACCTGTAGTCATTTAGATGAACAGATAAATATCGCATATATCATCAGCAATACAATAATGATTCCTCACCTGCCAGAAGAATCGTTCACAATTTTTACTTGACGGATAAAACAGTATCTACTGTCAAAAGATTAAAAAATAAATTTCAAAATGAGGATTGGCAGGAGGAGAAACAAGTTTAAGGACTACACTACACGATTTAGGATTTAAGTGGATAATAACAACAAATAATTAAAAATTGTTAACAGAAAACATGACATTGCTATGAAGAGAAATTTTTATTTGAAAGCCATTAAGAAATTTTTGGAAGAAGTAGACCGATCATATATTTAGATGAAAGTTACGTGTTAACCTCGCACTGATCCGTTAAATCGTAGGAAGACGGCAACGGTAAGGGACTTCATTCATCAATTTCCAAAGACGAAAGGATCACCATAATTAATGCAGGAAGAAAAGACGAGTTTATTCCAAATATCTTGCTGACATAAACCGCTAGCTCAAAAACAGGCCACTACCACGATAATATATACACAGGAACTTCGAATAATGGGTTTCCGAAAAACTTTAATTAAATAACACCATTCGTAGTTATTTAACATGTTACAATAGTTTATGTTTTTGTTTTCCACGTATTTTTTATACTTCATATTTTTTTGCAAAGTTATTAAAAAATTACAATTAAATTTGTATTTATTTATTTTGATTTTTTTTTCAGTAGTTAAATTACCTCTTAGAGAGGTTCATTGTTGTATCATGAATTGTAATTTATAACATAAATGTTTGCGCTTTATAACTGTTAACCATGATATACATATTTATAACCGTGATATGTGTCGCACTTGCGATGATGTGGGACGATATTAGTAGAATGTACAGTATACCGCCCCTTGCATGGTAGGCTGCAATCGTCAAGTTATGCCAAGCGACCTATACAATAGAAACTAAATTATCATTAATTCCTACGAATAACAACATTAGTTTGAAAATGATAAATATTGTTTTTGTTTTAATTCTTGTCCCACTAGGTTTTTCAAAATATATGTAAAACCCTCCAGTAAGTTAAAAATCAACTATTTCTATAATTAGAATAAAAAGGAATCCCACTTTAAAGTCAAAAAAAGACCTTTTTAGGAAAGTTGTTTAAATTTCTGATTGATTAAATTTTCATTGGTGAAATCTTTGGTTAAAATCCATTCTCAATCGGTAAATAAAAAAATAACGATTTTGCTAAAACGAGGGGCAAACTCCCGTCTACTATAGGAAATGAAAAAGAATTTTGAAAAAATGTTTTTCAACCATTATTACTGTGTTAAATTTGTTTTTTTCTCTAAATTAGTTACTGAAAATGCAGATTAAACAAATTTGTCACCAAAAAAATGAGTGTCACCAATTCATTATTTATGTTCGGGTAAAAAGTTTAATTTACAAATTTCGTTAAAACAAGTTTTACGATCCGTAAATAATCTTTTCAAATAAAAACATACAATGCGATCTATTATTTAAATAAATTGTAATGAACTTCTTAAAAATTCGGATTACCGGCGAGGATATATTGAGAGAATAGTAACCTGAAAAGTATGTTATAATTAATTAGTTCATAAAAAATAATTAAATATTAATTTAATTAAATATAATTTTTATTAAATATAAAATAATTAACCTCTAACTTCTTAAAATTTGTGATGTTTTTTAATTAATAATTCTTAATTTAAGGCATTATTAGAATAAGAGGCGTTTTTGCTAATAACTTAATTTAACATTTTTTTTAAGGAATTGTATTGTTTAAATAGTTAAAATATTGTTACGATATCGTTGTGTTCAGAAATCGACCATTGCATGTAATTTTTATTAACCCAATTTAACAAATTTAACCCGTGTGTATTTACTTTTTATGTACGTTTAAATTTTACCTTCGATATAATTCATATACATTTCCATGATTATTTATTTTTTTAGAAAGTTTCCGTTGGTCCCGTAGTAAATTTCTTCCAGATAAAATAGAAGTTTTGTTTTAAATAAAAAATTACATGGTCTTCTATATTGATGACTTAATAATTTATTTTTTTGTTCTTTTTATATTATCGTCAATAAACTATTGTATATATATTATTCAAAAAACTATTTTCTCATAAAATTAAAAAAAATAAGATTCAAAGAAAACTTCTGATAAAACTTCCTGATTCCCATATTTTTATTATTATTATTATTTTAAACCGTTTTTAAAAATCTTGATAGCAATCTATCAAGTGTGAAAAAACGAATATTGGGGTTTTAATTTGTTATAATATCTCATAGATGAGGTGTATAGTATTGATTTTAAGGCTAGAATTAAAGAACAAAAAGAACAGTTTTATTTGTTTGCATGGTCGTAGATTGATTCACTACTTTTCCGCTCCATAGCGCCGCTATCAAAAATGGTAACTCCTCAAAGGAAAACATTTTCCAGTTTGTTAAATATGAATCTGTAGTTAAAGTTTAATATGAAGAGTGGAAAGTCTAATTGTGATCTTCCAAGAAATAATAACGTTCGTCGATGACTTAATCGGTTTTAAAGGGCCGGATGTCTGTGTAAAGGGAAAAATATGGGAAAGCCGAGGGTGTCTGAAAAAATGATAAACTTGTTAGGGAGTGTTTCCTGCATAAAAAAAACCTGTTAGAAATTCCTGCCGCGAATTATGATGCCGGGGATGACAGAGTGGAACGTTTTAAGGGAACGCTTAGTTATGCGTTCATACCATTTACAGCTGTTATTGGCTTTGAAGCCTACCGGCATGCCGACTTAGCGATCGAAATGTCGCAGCATGAAGATGATAAGTTTCTTTTTACCGAGTTGTGTTTAGTGATGAGTTAAGATTTCATCTTAATAGAAAAATTAGCACACATAATGTCCGTATCTAGGTTCAGAAAATTTCGATAACTCGTACAATAAGAAAGGGTCTTCCCAAAATTAAGTGTTTCTGTGCGATATCTAGACGTCAAGTTTAAGGACTGTTTTTTTCGCTAAAGTAAGCTTAACAGCAGTTGCCTATTCGGATATGCTGTGTACACGGCTCTTTCCTCAACTCCAATTGACCAGAATTTTATTTGTCAACAAAATGGTGTTCATCCACACTGGCATAACTGTACGGGATCGATTCAATTACGTTTTCCCCATCCGCTGAATCGGATCCGGTGACAGCTTACTTGCGGTGGCCTCCAAAGTCACCCTATTTGATCCTAAGTGATTTTTTTATCCTTTGAGGCTTTATAAAGGATCACATATATATATGCACCTCCGCTACCTACTGATCTACCCGAATCGAGGCACGTAATTGAAGCAGCTGCTGCTTTCATAATTACAGACGTGCTGGTTAAAGTACGGGACGATCTAACGGTTGGATGTGTGTGCCGCTTTGACGAAATGTGATGAACACATTGAACACTAATAGAGAAAATTCTTAATAGTTATTCTTTCATTTTATTTCTGATTCAAATCACAAGGTGAAATAGCTTTAAAACCCCGATATATTTTTCTGTACGTCTTTATATTCAATGTTTTTCACCTTTAGTTTACTTTTTTTTTTTTTTTTTACAAAAATTGTGAATTCTCAAGTTTTGTTCTTTTTTTAATGTTTTTCTTCTTTTTTTTTAATTCATTATTTTTTATGTGCCTAACCGTATCTGAAATCAAAATAACAAGTTTAAAATTATTTTTTCTTATAATAGTAAGACTGACTAAAGAATGCACTATAAAGTTTAAAAAAAGACTACAAGATCCTAAAATAAAAATAAATTATTGCTAATAGTTTATTGATTCTTAATTTGGAACCGGCTTGAAAAAAGTAGAAATTTAAAGAATTAAAAAAAAATTATTTTTTTATACACATTTTTAAGTTCAGTTTACAGTTAAAATTCTTAATTAGTTATTTCAATTAAATTTATAACAAAGGTTATGGCTTTTTATGTCTAAATTGATGGAATACTTTAAAGTAACGGATTTTAAAAAGAATTGTTTACTTAACTAACTAAATTAATTTCATTTTGAATTTGCAAACTTAAATACCTTTAAAAAGTTGATTACATTAAACATATATATACTCGTATGTACAAATATAGATATAAAAATTCTAGGTATGCTTTTATTTATTGTTAATTTTTTCTATTTTTCTTTTTCTTCCTCAAATTATCCTTAATAAGAACATTTATACCTTGTCAAACTGAGTAGAATGTCATTCGCATAAATGTTCGGCTGTATTTTATTATATATATTATTAAATTATTTTTCAATTACATTATCCAGTTACTTACGCATTTCACTTATTATTTTTTTCTTTGTAATCTAAAATTAATATTAAAATTTCATATACACATGTGTACTACACATATATCATAATAGTAACATCTAAAATTAAAAAAATAATATAAAAGTCATTTCGGTAAAGAAACTGTCTGTTACAAACTAAAGGGTAAGGTCAGTTCAAAACATACATTAATGAATTAGCAATTTTTTCCAATAAATCATTTTTACATTTGTGTAAAGTTTTTGTTTCGGTAAAAACAATAGATTCTATTAATAAGTAATATTGCAGCGTAGTATAGTAATCGGTTTTTATTTTTTTATTTCTTAATTTTTATTATCTATACAGACATTTAATTGAAAATAGTAGTTGATTAGTTTAAAAATATTTTTTTTCTTGCAAAATAGTAATGATTTTAAGCTGTTACATTTAATTAAAAGTGTCCTTGAATTTAATTTTTTTTTTTTTTAGCATTAGATAATAAATTTCAGAACTAATACTTATCGGAAAATCGTTTTTTTTTTTGTTATAGTTGAGTACAAAAATAAATGAATTTCTTAAAATTTTAACAATTTTACAAAACTATCCATAAAAAATAATAATAGTTAACTTACTTTTTAGTTGTAATCTACTCAAAATTTATGATTGCTCAAATTTATTTTTTTTAATTACAGTATTTTACTTTGTTATTATTTTCATAAATAAATACGAGTAGTCAGATTTATATTATGACTATACAGTAATATTTTTATTTTATTTTAAAACATACAGTGTTCATAAAGTAAGGCAACCCGTAAATAACTTTTCAACCACTGAACGTGTCAGATGCTCCTATCATGGAGGAGTCGATTTTTTTGGTATGAGTTCACCACAACCCAAGCACCCAGACGGCCCTCATGGGGAAGGAAGCAACTCAAAAATCTTTAAAAATAAGGACAAATTTTAAAGGATATTGAAAATAATAAATTTTAAACTAAAAACTTTTCGGACTGCGACAACCCTAACCAAACTTATGTTAATTTAATATTTTTCACACCTATTTTCAAATGAAATTTAATATCTCTTAACCTGAAAAATAAAAAAATTAAATTTAGCAAATGCTCCTTCCTTAAAACGATCTATTTTTCGACATGAGATCACTATTCGATGTACACTGTAGGTCAATTTTGAAACTAGCTGTGAAAAATATTAAATGGTAATCATTTCTCTAATAGTTGACGGAGTTCAATGCTTTTTACGTTTTTTCAACCCCCTTTGAAAATAATTTATCACAACCCAACTCTTTCCATTTATTTTTTTTTACCTACCTTCCATGAAGATTTGGCCGTGAGGTGGCCTCGTACCAAAACAATACCTTGTTTTAAAGTAGAAGCGTTTATTAAATGTAAATTTTTTATGGTTAATTGTTGAGAAATGGTTGGCGTCCTTTATGAACCTATATACTCAATTAACTAAATTATAATTTAACACTATTTATACATTCCTAACGAAATTTGACTGAAATTAAAATTTTACTAGTACGAGTTTTATGTACCTCTTCAAAAAATTACTTGTGGTTCCATTAGAATAAAAATCGTTAAAAAATTAACCTAAAAATTAAAATGTTTGTAAATTTTCTTCTAACGTCTCACTTTTTGATCAATCCTGTTAATAGGTTTTGTATTTCTTTTTAGGCATTTTCTCGATGGGAATAAATTTCAGTTCTAACCGTAGTGGTAAAAATTAAACTTTTTTAAAAAAGACTTTTTTGGATTATATCAACTAAAAATTAAAATTAATTTTTAGTTGATATAATCCAAATATTTTTGTTTGAGTTGTTAATAAAATGTTATGATATCTTAAGTCCGAATAATTAACACAAGGTTGTGTAATGTACGAATTTATGTCATTACTGTTACTAATTTTCTGTAGTTTACATAAATTTCCAATAAGATCGCATTTGCAACAATTTATTTATAAATCATTTTTTAATTATTATTTTAGATTTATATAAATTTTTTAATTAATAATTTACTATAAAGCGCAGGTTACAGTTTTAAAAAATATTAAGCCGCAAGCTATTTATAACTTTTAACAATATGCCCTTTTATTTACTTATTAATATAATTTTTAATTTTTGTAGGAGGCTGCTGATGTCAGGGGTCCAAGATGGAGGTAGTGCCTCAAGGGAAGCGATTGCCACCAATACCATTTCAACGACGTGACGTCGAAGAATGGTCAACATTGGACAGCCTGACTGGCATGTTAGAACATGCTAGAGTTCAAACAGACCACTGGGCCGCAACTACATGTAATTCGTCTCACCACTTCGGCAAGGTAAGTTAATTTTTGTTCATTTTCACGATATAGACGATTTTCAGGTTTTTAATATATTTTTGAGTTTATTGAAAAATTGTATATGATGTGCAGTGTGGTTGAACATAACGCATGCTTGTTTCATCTCCTGAATAGATTTATAAAGACAGTATAATATTAAAGTATAAGGAACTTATTTAGACGGAAAATAAATTTTTACTAATTATTGTTACTAATTTTCCCCAATTGGCTCGTTAGCCACAAAACCAATTGGTGGAGGGCTATCCCCACCATAATTCTCAACTTCTCTCCTTTCTCGTAACGATAATTCCTCCGTCCACTTCTTAAAAAACCGGGACACTCTTCCTATTCGCTGAATTATTAAAGTTAATGATAGCAAAACTTTTTCGCCCTTTTCCCATTCTTAGAAAGAAATTTCACCATAATGTTTGTAGAATAAAACTCGAGTAGCATTGTTAGCTTTAGTATCATTTTCCTATTGATTATCATCTTCCTTCACCCAATGGCGACTCACTTGTTCCAACCTATGAAAAAAAAATAATTACATGGTTGGTTTATTTGATATCCCTGCAGTCTTTTTTCGAGACATGTTGTAATCCTGGTTAATAATTTTGAGTTGCTTTGTGTGATCGATTGTTTCAATATATCGAATATTCTTTTTATTTTTTAAACGATTAACTCACCACGTAAGATTTTAAGCTAGATTTGACCGGGACTCAGACCCAGCATGTTCTGGACGAACGGCTAAGATTCAACCACTCCACCACGGATATTGTCTCTTAATTAATCTGTTTATGAAGGACCGATATAGTTCCATTGGTAATTCTTCCTTACATAAAATATAGAATCAATTTTTGGTGATTAACGACTATTATTTCTCATTTTTATTTTGCTTTTTCTAATTCCTTTCTTTTTTACTATTATTCCTTCCTTTTTCTACCTTCTCTCCTCTTCACCTCATCCTTCTTTTTTTTCTACTTGATTATCTTTCTCTTTCCTTCCATTCTTATTTTCACTTCAATTTACTTATCTCATCTTTATATCTTTTCCTTCCACTTCTGATTCTTTTTTTTTTGTTTTATTTTCTTCTCATTTTCATTTTTTTTTTGCTACTGTTTTTCTTCTTCTCACTTTGCTTCTAATTCTTCCTTTTTCTATCACACATTTTTAAAAACGATTAAGAGAATAGTTTTTCTTATACCTCTTTTCTTTTATACGTTGTTGTTTTTCTTTTTTCTTCTTCTTCATTCGTTTGATTGTTTTGTTCCCTTAGCGTATTTTTCTTACTTTTAGTTTTATCTATTAAGTTCAACTTCCCTATTCTTAGTTCTTCGTTTGAAATCTTATCGATTAATAACCTAAGTTAACATTTACTCAAAATTTGTGGACTTTATTCATATCATTTTACTCAGAAATAAATTCTCTAAAAGTTTTATTTAAAACTTTTATGTGTTTATTACCTGTTTAGCAAAGTTATTTTACTCCAAAACATAAAATAATGTGTTTTTTACCTCAATTCTTTGTCTTTTACCTCATGTTTCTCGAAAAACACTAAAAATACAGTACTAGGACATTTTTCATTTTTTCCGGTCAGATTTTGTATTAAACTACTAAATTTACCCCCTTAATTTGGGTTCCAAGAATTACAGTCTGGTTTAATTTTAGCAAAGACGCAGAAATCAGGAAAAAAATCTTTCCCCAGCGAGAGAAAAGTTTTTGAAACTATGTTTATATCAACTTTCTCTTTATTTTCACCAATAGAACATATCAATCCTGAAAGTTTTTACATTCTTTGTGAATCACTCTGTATATATTAATGTGTGTTTGTGTTCCACGTGTACGTATTTACTTAATCAAAATAACACATTTTGACATTTAAAATTTTAAAATAATACATTTAAAATAATATTACAAATCTATTATAAGCATTTTATTTTATTTACTGATTTTTTTAACATCTAAAATAATTGAACAATGTCTTAAAGACTTATAATTTAATTTTTATTTATATATAAAATAAATAACTTAATATAAAAATTGTTTAGTAAGAATAAGAATTATAAATTAAATGGAAATAATAATCTATAAAATAATATGACGTTAACACTTATTCTCAAAGAACATTATTATTTATATGGAAATTATTATTATTACTATATTACTGCACACAAGATATAATGTCATAACATTAATAAAAGATTACAATGTAAATATATAATACAATATGGTACAAACTAGTTCTATCTTATAATTATTCTAACATTTATAATAACATTAATACTAAAAAATAAAAACATTGTTTCTTTAATAATATTGTAGATAAAATAACATTTAAAATTACATGTAACGTTATTTTCATTGTGTTTTTAAAAGACAGCTTGCTCTTTCTCGGTTGAGTGAATGACTAGATTATTTAGTCACTGCTTTTAATTCTAATTCCGATAGGATTTTAAGATTAATTTTTCTAGCTGACTTTCTTTGTCTTATTATGCTTCGTTGATCTGGTTTTAACATACGGCATAATGCATTTATTTCCATAATATATGATCATAATTCGTCTAATAAATAATTCAAAATATAAAAATGCATATATGTATATATATAAACTGTTGAAGGTCATATAATTAGGATATGATTTCATTCGGCATACGTTTGTATTTACCTTTAATACATATTTCATTTTTAAAAAACAAAATAATAATAATAATTGATCTCTAGAATTGACCCCGTTTATGACATCACAAATGTAAATCAAAAAAAATCTTGGTAAATTTATTACACTGATTCATAAAATAACTGCTTCTATTACTGTATAGGATCTAAAGTTAATGTTAATGTATACAGAAAGATCTTGTATGTAGAGAATGGTGTATTCTTTTTTACATTGTACTACCCGTCCCTATCATCATCCTAAAATTTGTAAGAAGCATATGAGATACGAGGCATAAATATATTAAACATTAAACATATTATAGGCAATAAATTATGTTGCTTTCTCTGATAGTAATGATGTGGTAATTATATATACAGTATATGTAGGAATTATTTAGTTTTGATTCTATAAAAAAAATTAATTATTTTCTTCCAATTTATTTTAAAACCTTGAACCTACATCAATTCACCTAATTTTCAAAGTTATCTTTATCCTTTACCGAAATAGTACTTTATCTAAATACTTTATCTTTTAACGTGTCCATTAATTATGTTGTTCAGATATGTAGGAAATTCTGCTTTGTATTTAATATTTATATAAATATTGAATCTTAATGAATAAAAACTATAAAAGAAATGAATTCATTATTAATTTGTACTGTATTTTTTTTTATCAGGAAATAAAACCGAAAGTTAAGGATGTTGAATCAGGTGTCTAAAAAATTTAGAAACCTAAAAACATCAAAATATTTCATAAAAATTAATTTATTGTAATTGTAATAAACTAAATTTCTATACAGTAAATAGAAAAAATATATCTATAAATACTGTCTATCATCTTCAATGTAATTTAAATTTTTCAAATAATAAATGGGGTTGTGTGTTATACGTATTATATTCAACTAGAATTTGAAGACTAATTTAAAGGCAAAGCTGATTCCGTTTAGGAATTACGCTCCACTGGATTTACAGTTTCTAATGTTATTTTTAATTTCTCAAATACCAAAACGCCATGTGTGGTAATACTTATTTGAAAATGATTAATCTGACATGATTAAACAAACATAAGTAGATAATAATTACAATAACATAAAAAAATTAATAAATATTTCAAATTTTACATAAATAAAATAAATTTAAAAAAAATAAGGCAGTAAATTTAATGCAGAACTTGAAACAAGTACAATAATTGAAATTGTGTCATTAACTAAAGAAAATGCTCAAAATACCCCTTTAACAGTGAATGAATCTATGGTGGAATTTATTTTGAGAATAAAGAGATATCGTTATTTTCCTTATCAAATAAATTTCTATTCCAAAATTATTTTATTTCTTTTGGTTTTGTTGAATTAATTTTATATTTTATAAATCTTCAGAAGAAATAATCCTGTGGTAAATTTTGATATCTAGCCCGACATTTTATTAGTACTGAACTCACTTTTGGTGAAACATCTCGTTAAAAAAGACTAGCATTTATTAGTAATCAATAATGAGCAAAACCATATATCTTCAATATCATTTCCAACAAAATTTCTTACAACAAGAAAAACTGTTATTGCATCATTCCATGCCTTGATAAATTAATTTGATGGTTAAAATGCTTTTTTTAATGATTTCAGGTTTGATTCCCGGTAAAATTCTTTCACTTTTCATTTCATCTATCTCATTAAAATGTATTTAAAAGGATATCCGAGTAGTAATAATAAAATAAAATTATTTGCAGTTACTTATGTTTCCTGTTATTAGTAAAAGTACAATTAATATACAATTTATCAAACTAACTCAAGGAGCAATTATTATTTTAGGTGAATGATTTTAAATTTTATTATTTTATTAATATACTACAAAATAAATGTATAAAACAAAACAAGAATAACTAATATATAAATAATAAATAATGTATATCTCTCTGATATACAGGTGACGTAAAAAAACGCGTACTTTTGAACTCCCTTTGTGCACCTTCCAAACTGTAGTTAGTTTTATAAAACATTTTTATGGCGAAAGCAGGCTCTTTCCTGCTTTCGCCATAACCGTTCCACTGCTCCATGATGACTGAGTGGCAAGATTGCCTTTGCATAAAGCAGTCCTGTCAACAGTACATGGCTGCCACTACGCATTTCAAAAGTTCCCGTTTTTTTGTGACACTATATATATTTCAGTAAAAACTACTGAACCGATTGAGCTAAAGCTTTTACAAGAACATAGTTTTTATACCTGGAAAGAACATAGGACTATATCCGTTACGAAATGTTTCAAGATGGTGGTCGTTTTAATGGCTTGCGGTAACAACCGAATTATGTTCTTTACCGATATTCGACTTTAGTATGGCAAAACCGTTGGTCAAATCGATTTGTTTTTTCGATATCGCTTTCGGTTATCGATAAAAAGAGCTTTAAACGTGCGTCAGTGTACGGCGTACATTCCTTTTAACTTGCACTTCACTTTCAAGCGTCTACTGTTTCAAATTAAAGTTGCTTTTTTGATGCCAGAAAATAAGCTACTAGGGCAGATATTTCAAATGGATGGTCTCCTCTTAGAGAGTCAATGCTTCTAGCAACGGCAACTGTTTCTGGCTTGCGGAAAAGACACACACACACATTCGCTCATTCAGTCCAGAGAGTAAAGCTATAAATATTCTATACAAGTCCATTCTTTAAATTATGTTGTTCACAAACTGTTCCAAAAAGAAAACCCAAAGAGTTATAAACACAAAATAAATTTTAAAAAATTGAAAAAAAAGAGAAACGAAGTACGGTCACCTCCTCATAGTGTTTTTCAGGTAACGCTAAAATTCGTGAAAAATATTTTTTAACCGGACGAAGGAAAGGTAGTAACCGGTAACGCTACTATTTTTAACAAGGGGGCCGATTAATCTGAAACCCGCATACTTCAGAAAGATTCGAGTTCTGTGCTGAGCAAACTGTGTTCCAGAAGAAATTACAATACACTAATAGTTTTTATAAATTGAACAATCTTTAATTGTTGTTTATCAAAATTATTTTCACAAGCATGAGGATAATGAACATAGTGGGGTTCCACCGGCTAGACGAGAAGGATGAACGAAACCTGACTGGCTAGTACAGCAGTAATTTAATATAATCATAAAATAGTGTATTAAAACTTAAATCTTATTAAAACTAGATTTTTACCAATTTTAACAGCATGTTTCATATCCGTCACTGAAAATAAAAGAGATCGCGTTGTTATAATTGTTTTTTTTTTCTATTTGCCTACTTGCAGGAATAATTTATTTTTATATTGCTCGATATCAATTAAAACATAGTTTTTCTAAAATTTAATCAATGGATTTACATTTTATAACGAAATAAATTTTGTAGTTTTATTATCATTCCTTGGTGGTGGTTATTCGTTGAAGAAATCTTTTAAAAAACCTACACCTTTTTTTTATAGAACTCGATATCTGCATAAAACTTGACCCTAACGTAGTCGTGTCATCTTCTTCGTCTCTTGGGTCACCGACGGTCAAATCTCCGGATATGTTTTATTATATATTTTATGAATTACGACTCGTAATGGTGATTTAAAAATCAAAACACCTACGCTTTATTTTGTTGATATTGTCAATGGTATAGTATATTCAGTTCAAGTCACCCACAGTCTTTAACATTATTAAGTCCAGTTTTATGAGTTCTTTAAAGCCGTAAAGATCTAACTAGTGAGTCGGTAAAAGAAAGAAACTTTTTGCAATGTAGTCAACATGTTACAGTCAACTATTCTACGAGTATCTTATACAGACCTATACAAAAAGTAAAAAAATCTGGATGTTTGCCAGATATCAACATGAATATGTTTCTTATCTTTACAATCAACATATCCGTCATTCTTTATATTATTCCCTTCTTTTATCTTTACTTTTCTTTATTCGTTATCCTATGATTAATATCTATATACTCCTATATCGACGTGTTTTATGTATTTCTATAGCTATTGAAAGCTCTTGTTTTAATTTACTTAATAACCAGGTAATTAACTCTTTATATTTTTCTTTTGTCATTTTTTTTTCAACTCCTTTAAATGTTGTTTAACAAACAAATTTATTTTTTTTAAATATACTAAAAGTCAACTTAATATTTAGTTGTCATATAGATGACAGTTTTGCGCTTCTTTTTGTTTTTATTTGAGCATGAAATATTAAGTAGTCATTTATCTTGTTCTTCAAAACAAATTAATACCGGTTATTAACCTTTTTAAACTAAGCATATATATATTAAATATTTAACTGGTTTAATATTTTTTTTACATTTCTTTTTGTTCGTTCCTTTATTTATTTA
Organism: Lycorma delicatula; assembly: GCF_047948215.1. NCBI lineage: Eukaryota > Metazoa > Arthropoda > Insecta > Hemiptera > Fulgoridae > Lycorma > Lycorma delicatula. Next base: position 146,460,021 of record NC_134458.1, read on the forward strand.
TTTATTTTTTTTTTTGTTTATGTATAAAAAATCCTTAAGTATTTATTATTTATAGCTAACATGATTTCTGTTTGCCTTTCTTTATATAACCAAATCAATTAAATTTGATTTAATAATTTAATAAAATTTAATTTCTTATATTTAAAAGGCATTTACATAAAATAATTGTTCCTTGAGCTAGATTGGTAAATTCTTTATTAATTAGAATTTTTCTAACAAATGAAAATTTAAATATATATGAATTATTTTATTTTATTATTACTATTATGATATTTTTTCCCAATGTGTACGTTGCAATCTGTTAAACTACTGAACAATAAGCAGCCCTCCACTACCCAATGAGATGAGGATGATATGTACCTATCACCGTGAAAGACCGAGATTTGAGAATGTCACAATCTCCGATGAATGTCGACAAATAAAAAATACGTCGGTGAAAGACCGAAATATTTGCTTATTCGGACCTTCACCGGTATACGTTGAAATTCAGCATGAACTGATGGTGAAAGTTGAATAAAAATATTTTTATAAAGAGATTGAACAAAAGGCAAATCATCTCATCTGATCATTTATTTGTATCGTTATCGTTTTTCCATGAAATTAACATATTCTGTATATCCTGATTGGCTCTTTCAATTTATAAAATTCTGAAAATTAGATTAAAGTTTTTTTATAAATACGGTGAAGACCAATTTGGTTTCAGGAAAAGTATAGGGACAAGGGAAGCAATTTTAGGCCTCAGATTAATAGTAGAAGGAAGATTAAAGAAAAACAAACCAACATACTTGGCGTTTATAGGCCTAGAAAAGGCATTCGATAACGTAGACTGGAATAAGATGTTCAGCATTTTAAAAAAATTAGGGTTCAAATACAGAGATAGAAGAACAATTGCTAACATGTACAGGAACCAAACAGCAACAGTAGCAATTGACGAACATAAGAAAGAAGCCATAATAAGAAAGGGAGTCCGACAAGGATGTTCTCTATCTCCGTTACTTTTTAATCTTTACATGGAACTAGCAGTTGATGATGTTAAAGAACAATTTAGATTCGGAGTAACAGTACAAGGTGAAAAGATAAAGATGCTACGATTTGCTGATGATATAGTAATTCTAGCCGAGAATAAAAAGGATTTAGAAGAAACAATGAACGGCATAGATGAAGTCCTACGCAAGAACTATCGCATGAAAATAAACAAGAACAAAACAAAAGTAATGAAATGTAGTAGAAATAACAAAGATGGACCGCTGAATGTGAAAATAGGAGGAGAAAAGATTATGGAGGTAGAAGAATTTTGTTATTTGGGAAGTAGAATTACTAAAGATGGACGAAGCAGGAGCGATATAAAATGCCGAATAGCACAAGCTAAACGAGCCTTCAGTAAGAAATATAAGTTGTTTACATCAAAAATTAATTTAAATGTCAGGAAAAGATTTTTGAAAGTGTATGTTTGGAGTGTCGCTTTATATGGAAGTGAAACTTGGACAATCGGAGTATCTGAGAAGAAAAGGTTAGAAGCTTTTGAAATGTGGTGCTATAGGAGAATGTTAAAAATCAGATGGGTGGATAAAGTGACAAATGAGGAGGTATTGCGGCAAATAGATGAAGAAAGAAGCATTTGGAAAAATATAGTTAAAAGAAGAGACAGACTTATAGGCCACATACTAAGGCATCCTGGAATAGTCGCTTTAATTTTGGATGGACAGGTAGAAGGGAAAAATTGTGTAGGCAGGCCACGTTTGGAATATGTAAAACAAATTGTTAGGGATGTAGGATGTAGAGGGTATACTGAAATGAAACGACTAGCACTAGATAGGGAATCTTGGAGAGCTGCATCAAACCAGTCAAATGACTGGAGACAAAAAAAAAACGGTGAATTCGATTAATCGCCTCCAATGTTTGAGAACAACATATATAATTTGGAAATTTAATTTAGCGAAGCGAGAGCGAAGGTTATGTTTAGCTTAAATTTAATTAATTTAAATATAAATATAACTATAATTTAATTAGACGAGGTATGCGAGCGAAGCGATTGTAAGTTATGTTTGACGTAAATTTAAACTTCCTTTTTTTACGATGGTTTCTCATAATCTATTTGCCTTAAAGATTGGTATTAGGTGATTTTTTTAAATTTCTATCTATCGTTTCGACCTCCATCAGAACTTACCTGTGCTTGTCGACATATACCGGTGAAGATCCGAATCTATAATAATATAAGCAAATATTTTGGTCTTTTACGACCGACGTCGTGATGTATTTGGTGTGTGTCGATATTCACCGGAGATTATGACATTCTCTAATTTCGGTCTTTCACGGCAACATCTGACATGTAAATGAGATGTAGTCTTGTACAGAGTCAGACCGATAATTCCTGAAATGTATGGATAGTTGAAACCCAACCACCAAAGTACACTGGTATCTACTGTCTAGTATTCAAATCTGTATAAAAGTAACTAATTTTTCCTAGGATTGAACCTCTTAATCTTCGACTTCGAAAATCAGCTATTAAACAACACGTTTGCGAAAACGAGTCAACCACTAGACTAGCCCAGTGAGCTACTGATATTATTTTAAACATATTTTAATGAATTTGATTAAATGAGCAGTAAAAATATGGTTAGATCTTTACCGAGAAAAAAAAATACGAGTAGAAATGAGCATTTTAACTACTAAACTCATTTATCGTGCTTTAGAATGTTTTGAAATCAGTTTTTCCTATTTTAAGAAATTTTTTAAATATATGCTTTAACATGTTACTTTTATTATCGTTAAGAAATGCGAATACTTCTAAATGAAATTTTCACCAAAAGTGAGTTCAGTACAATAGAATATTCGGCTAGATATCAAGGTTTATAAAAAGTTTAATAGAATCATTGCCCCATATATACTCGTAAAAGTCATACAACTAAATTTGAAGTTTCTGTTAACTGGTTCCCGAGATATTACGTGAAGAGGACTACACATACGCGCGCGCGCGCGCATACACACACAAAACATTTTTGTAAGCTGGTTTTTGCCGGAATTCAATTTGTTATGGTCACCTGAATCAAAATATAATTAAAAATATACATATTTATTTCGATGGATCATTTTTTGAGGTAATAGCAATGTTTTCTCTTTATTTTATGCAATAATCGTCGGGAAAATAAAACTAAAATCTTAATTTAAAAAAAAATGATAAATCAAAAACGCCAAGAAAATCATTAAACAAAAAACCTCACCTACGAAACAATAAAAGTAATAACATTTGTAGAAAAATTAAAATAATAAAAACATTTCCTACCCTCCCAACCAAAAAAGCTTTATTCTGTAAACTAAAATTACCACTAACGACTCTAGCTTTTAAAAAAAATAAAATCGAAATGATTTCTTCCACAGGACCTTTGGAAGTCAGAAAGATATTTTTCGATCTGAAAAGGTCCCTTGAAAAAAGGAATTTATTTTGAAAGTGAGTTTTTTTTATTTATAATAATTTTTGTTATCCTTTTTTTATTTTATCCCAGTGTTTTACTAATCACGTTATAATTACTAAAAAGTAATTGATTGATGTGGACATTAAATTATATTTTTTTAGTTTATTGCATATATTTTATATATAGTTAATACTCTTGCTGCTATGAATGCTCATTCTGCTTGGAATGGCCCGTAGATATGCCATCAAGCATCGACAGACCTTCAAAAAGACTTTCTTATGAGTAATAACCTCGGAAAATTCCCCAATCAAGTAATAAATGATGACTTTTTTTGTGGAATTCTGAAAGGAAATTCAAGTTTTAGAGTCCGATGACGCATGATGACATATCTGTGGGTCATTCCGAGCAGAATAAAGAAAATCGGCCCGATCCGTTCAGTAGAACGCCCACACGGACAGGAAATAAGTTTTCAGTCCAATTTTGTTTAACATATAAAGTAATAATTATATTGCAGTTAATATATTTAACTAAACTTGTTTTATAAGCATTCGAACAGAATCTTCTTGTGATAAATAGACCTCTAACGAAAATGTTAGTTGTCTTTCAAATATTCCATTATTCTTGTATTTAATTATTAATTACGCAATATTTATTGTTATATCAGAAACACAACGTATTTATGTATGATTGAATTATATAAAATCTATTTGCTTTTTTTATGTTAATTATCACATGGTTTTTAAATCGTTTTAATATATATAACGTGTACTGTTATTATTGTGTAACAATTATTCTTTATTAATCATTGAGTCAATTAAACAAAAGATTAATGTCAGCATACCATATAAATCGACGTAAAAATGTAAAAAAATATGCAAAATATTAAATGTGCAAAAAAGTCAAAAGATTTTTTTTAAATACTAAAAAAAACTGTAAACTGAAATGATTAAATACAAATTAATGAAAGCTCAAAGTGACGTGATAGTATTTAAAACATTGAATACACTTACATATGAACACAAATTTATTACGTAGGCCTAAATTTCTTAAAACACATTGCAACCATCCTGATTGCTATGATGATTTATACTTAGGTTAATTTACTTAAACGTAACTTAATGTTCAATTTTAGCTTAATTCTTTAACTTAACTTTTCGTAAACTTAGACAGGAATGAACATAAACTTGAGTTATAGATTTTGTAAATACATTATTTTATATACGCAGCGGTAAATGTAATATAAATCACTGGGTAAGACGTTCAACAGACTGGATGGACAATGACGGAGGACGACCTAAGAATTTTCTAAGACAAATGGACGTATCTTTGTTTTCTTCTCAAATAAAACGTTTAACACTTTAACTTTTTAAGTAATTATATTGTTGATTAATAAATTGTTACATAGAAAACAAATTTGAACATATCGTAATTGCTGTAAAATTTTTTTTAGATCTTCCATTCTCAAAACTAATGTCTATTGAGATATGCTCTATTGGATTAGGACATATATGCTTATAAAAGCAACAAAAATACTTATTTGTACATTTGATTAAAATATTGTTTTTGGTGATTGCGGTCATAGAACCAGAACAATTGATCTGAGGGTAAAAAAATTGTATAGACTTTCTGATTTAAAGAATAAAATTTTACTGTTTGAAATTATTAATTCATTTAACAAAAAAAGTTTTGTTTATACTTTTTGAAAAAAATATATAAAAAAAGTATGATTTTTACGTATTTTTCCTGGTACGTACGATTTCGTGATTGTAATTTTAATACAACTTCAATATCTTTTTTAAACTTCAAAAAAATATGTAGCTTTAAATATTGGTTTTTATTTTTACTGTTAGAAATTTCAAGACATCATTTCGGCAAAAGTAGATTAAATAAGGATCGATATCCAAGCATCTCAAATCTGAAATTATTTTTTTTTCATCTTTTACAATTTTACTAAAACTCAACATTATATTTTTAAATAAACTGACGGACTTGATGAGAACTTTCATCTACCTGAAATAAGAGAAAAATTTATTTATTTCTCATTTATTTTTAATAAAAGCTTAATTTTATTGGAATAAATGCCTAAAGTCTGTATCGGATTGTTAACTTAATCTGCAAACAGTGTTTTATTTTTATAGGGACATTGCCTTTTAAATGAGTTCTGAACATATCCTGCTAGAAAACTAGTGCATTTTTGGGACTCTGTCATAGAGTATGTGTATAAAGCATCGGTTCCTAAACCTTTTGATACGCGGAACCCTTTTTTTTAAATAAATTTCTATGGGATTAATATTACATATGGTGGAGGAGAAGGGATAAATAGTTATAAAATGTTAAACTAAACTAGAATCTAAACTAAACAATTGCGTAATGTCCATACAATGAAATTATGTTTTAAAACTTCGAAGATTACCATACCTCAATTTATTCTCAGCAACCACCAATACTCTTGCTATTGTCAAAACTTTGACTATACATTCATAATGTAATTTCTAGTTTTCTTATTTTGATTCTATATTTTGTTTCTTATTCTTTAATTTCATTTAATTTTTAACTATTTTATTCTCCTGCAGCGGCCGCGTAGCTCCTGTAAAGTGTACTCGTAGCTCTTCGGACTTCGCGGAGCGCTGATTGGGAACTTCAAAACCAGTGGAGTAGAGAATACTGGGTCCCTGGATTACGAATCAGCGAATCACCATTTTAATTTGAACTTTCAAATATTTCTTTATCTCTTCTAAAAATCGATGCTGAACTGCTACTGTTCTGCCTAAGATTGTGCTAACTCCACAAACAATATCAGGACCAATAAAAGGAATATTTCCTCTTCTTTATCACAAAAATCAGTTCTTCTATCATTGTCCTTAACTCCTAAATGATATGCACTTATTATTATCTCTAAATTATTGGGAATTCAGAGATCCTATAATCTTTCCAAATCGGTAAAGATGTAAAATGACCTGAGTTAAGTTTTTAGCTGAATGTCCAAATTTATATACGATTCGGCGATAGATGCCCTTCAAAATAAAAATAGATTTTTTTTTTATCCAAAGTAATATTATAAAAATTATTTTTTATAGTAATGTATAATTTTGCAACAAGAATTCATAAATTAGATCTCTAATTAGAATTATAATTACTTAGAAGACACAACAAACATTTTAAATCTTTTTTTTTTTTATTCTCGGATTTATTTTTATCTGCAGAAGAGAAATCAATTACTCATGATCAGAGTGTTAACTACAATCTATGTACAGCAAAATAGAACATCAACAGATTTTTGACAAATTGGCTGTTGTTTCTCTTTGAATAATTATCCTATTTTTCATTTGTAAAGTTTTAATTATAATCATATAATTTAAAAGCATAAAGATGTATAAATTTATGATAATAGAGTATATATTTTTAAATCTAAAACTATAATGAATATTTTAATAAAACTTATTTCTAACGATGATGTTTGCCATAAGGAAGTAATGAAGTCATTACGCAGACACATGAACGCTAACTTGTTGAAAGTATAACATAAATTTAGTATTATTACGTGTAATGACTTATATTTGTTGAATGTCCTTTGAATTAAATGAACTTTATTACGAGCTACCTTTGCAATCTAATAAATGACTTTTTGATGAGTAACATAATTAACTTGCTTTTATAACATTATTGCTGTTATTAGCGTGATATATCTTTGCCGATGAGTTTGAGGAATGAGAATTCGCTTCGTAAAAATGTTCAAAAGTGGTCTTATTTTTACTCTCCAATAAATTTTCTGTTAATTGATGAATTTCTGAATTTTTTCTTCATAAAAATAAATAAATAAAAAAAATCAGCTCTTTAATTTATGTTTTAACCTTGAGTTTACGCTAGTGTGGAGCACATAAAAAGTTATTTAAAATATGCATTTTAACTACAAATAACTGATTTTTTTACTAATCTCGCCAAATATCAATAAGTTTTCAATATGTTTTGGTAATAAAGTTAGGAAATGTGAAAAATAATCGTTGTACAATGGATGGACGTTATTATTTACTGGCACCCCCTCTCTCTCTCTTTTTCTGTTTAGCCTCCGGAACCACTGTAAGGTATTACTTCAAAGGATGAATGAGGATGATGTGTAAGAATATAAATGACGTGTAGTCTTGTGCAGTCTCAGGTCAATCATTCCTGAGATGTGTAGTTAATTGAAACCCAACCACCAAAGAACACCGGTATTCACGATCTAGTATTCAAATCCGTATAACAATGCCTTTACTAGGATTTAAACCGTAGAACTCTCGAATATTACTAGTATCCTCTGACGTTGCTTCGACCTCTATATGCATATAGAACTTCAAAGATTGGAAATAGTTTTTAGTAATTATGTATGGGTTGTTTCTCTCAAATGTATCACTATTCACAGCTTACCGGACAAAATAAAATGTTCAGATGAAAAATATGTTCCCAAAATCAAATTTTTAATGAAATCAAGAGGATAATAAAGGTGTTCAAGAACTACTTTGCTCCAAGCGATAGGTTTTATAATCTTTCTTAAGACAGGCGCCGTTATAAATAATATTACCAAATTCTATTGAAGAAGATGATCATAATAAACTCTGAAAAACCTTTAAAATAACCAGTCTTATTTTTTAAACATGAATCATTTATACTTGTTAATAATTAAAATTATATCTCGTTTTTTCATGTTGTTCAAACGAAAATAATTTTTTTTCTTCAAATTAATACTTTTTCCATCTTATACCGTTCATTTCTGAAACAGTGCTGTTGATCAAACGTAAATTATTAAGGATAGGTTATTGATGCGCTCAAAGAATATTAACCCACCAATAATTGAACCTAAAACTGGGTTCTTAAGCGTAACAAAATAGCTAAATAATAATAAAGAACAGATCGGTTATATTTAATACGAGATATAAATTTTTACAAATTAAAATAAAGGTCAAATTTTTTTAAATTTATCGATAACAATAGAGCAATGAACCAAAGCCCCTTTTGTATTGAAATGTTACCGAATTCCTGTTATGTAAATTTACATATATTAAGGTAATTTCAAGGACTATGAAAAAATCTGATGTAGAAAAGTAACCATTCAAATCAGGTTCCATAATAATATAGAGATTTTATTTTACAATAATGAACGAAAAGGAAATCGATTAAACCACAATAACAGTACTAGAAATTTGTTTATAATCTTTCTGTCTCTATTATTCTTATTATTAACTTCTTTTAAACGACTTTTTTTCTTTTTATCACCCTGTTTTTAAACGTCCTTAGATATAAATTGTCATTTAGACTGAAATTGTGGAGGCGAGAAATTCCAAAATGTGGTCACGCCGGAACTCTCGCATTCGATTATATTAAATGACCACAAGATATTTTAACGACTTCGAAAATATTTAACTCTTGCAAATATTTCTTTTCTACGTAACATGTTTTCACTCTTGCCCTTTCTTCCTTATCTAACTCTTATAATTTAAATACAAACATTTTTTTTGTACATTTATTGATACTACGATTTTTAAGGATTTATTTATGCCTGTATTTCTTTATAAATCTTACAACAATGTTTATTCATTCGTATACGTTTACTAAAAATACTTATTTAAATCTAATTATAGTTATATATAATTATAGGTTAATGTTTTATTATATGAGAAACGCCAAACCTAACCGGGATTTGAACCCAGTTTATTAGTTCCCTAATAAACTCAAAAACGATTTAACCGATTTCGCTGAAAATTTCACAATTTATTGTTATTTGTCCCGGGACTGTTTACATGTTATTAGTTCCGTCATTTTTAATAATTTAATATTTAAATTAAATAACGATCTGAAGAAGTCAACATTGACATAGACAACGATCGATATAGATAATGGCAATCGATATAGACGATAACTCTCGATATATACAATGATATTAAATTTAGTAAAAGAAGTTGTAGGGTATTTATTTATACTTTTTTTATGATGATTTTGAATTATTTAATTGAGATACAATTAATATTGAACTGATATGTGTATTTATTATTTTCGTAATGTAATTTGTCATATTTTTAGAAGATTTTTATTTTGGAAATAAGTCCAAATAAGTCCAAGTCCAAATAAGGTCCAAATAAGTCCAAATCCGTAATTAGACTTACGTTAGAAAAAATAGAAAAAAATATGGCCGCTTTTTTTCTTTTTCTTTATTATTAATATTAAAATTTATTATTATTAAAATTAACATGTTACAGAGCCAAGATTCATTATAGAAAATCTGATGTGGACAACACATGATTTCCTTGAATGCCTATTAAATTACATTAACACATTTTTTTTGTAATGAAAAGTGCATAAAATTTTATTTCATTAATAATTTCTGATATTTTTCATAATTTTGTTTTTTTTTAAATTATTATTCATTGTAAATTTTTTTTACAACGAGAGGTTAATAATTATTAATAAATCAATATATTTCATTTAAAAAAAAAAAAATATGAAGTCTGATTCGAGCCAATATGCCTTCCCTTTTTAAGATCCAAATATTTCATTAATTAAAATTTTATTTGGCTATAACTCTGGAACCAATGAAACCAAGTACTACTTATGAGAATTGCTGAAAAGCTCTGAATGACGGCTGATTACTGCAGTTAAGAAAAAGTCCAAAATCCATTTATTATTTTTTGAATTTTGGGCTTTTTTTGGACACTTGGTTCAGTCGATTGCAATCAATAGGAGAAGTGCACAACTAGATGTTACAACAGTCCTAAATCCAAAATTTTCAACATCCTATCGCTAATCATTTTTGAGTTATGCGAGATACGGGTGCATACGTACATACGTTCGTACAGACGTCACGCCGAAACTAGTCAAAATGGATTCAGGGATTGTCAAAATGAATATTTCCGTTAAATGGAGACCGAAATTTGTCGCGATCACAATACTTCCTTTACTTCGTACAAGGAAGTAAAAGTTAATGAAAAAATATCTATGCAATATATCTTTTTTTTCATTTTTTTACTTCTTTATTCATTCGAGGGTTCATGAAACCAAGAAAGAAAAAAAGAGGTATCAAATATTTTCTACGTATGTACGTATTTTTTCGTATGTTATTGTGTGTGTGTGTGCACTCTCTCTCACACAGACACACAAAACCATAGGTACACATTTAATTGGCTGTACAATGTGTAATGTGTGTGGTTTTGTGTTTTAAAAATCAACCTTCGGCTGGGGCTGGGCTTAATGAAACGTCTGTCAAATTTTCAGATATAAAAGTTTATTTATTTTATTTTTTTGTATATTTTATTAATTCTTATTCATATTTTATTAATTATTTTGTAGCGTCATGAATAAGCATGCAATTACGATTTCTTTTTCTGGTTTGTTTCTTTTTCTTTCTTTCCAATATTTTCTAATTCTATGTATATGTGCTTTTTTCCTTTCTTTCTTCACTAAATTTTTTAAATTCGAATTTGCTGTTTTCTCTTCAACTTGAGTTTCCTTTATTCCTTTTATCATATCTTTATAATCATTTCTATTTTCTACATCTTCAGTTTTGATATTTCCCTTTTCCATGTCTCCCTTAACTTCTTTAAACCGGTTTATTGTCATTTTCTGTTTTCCAAAATAATCCTCTAGCTTCTTCGCTAATCTATCTTTATTCATTCATTTAATATGACAACGGACCAAGTAAACTCTTCTAGAATATTGTTGATATTCTTTGTTGTATATTTTCTTGTTTAGATCTTTACTGCTTTTAATTTATAATCTTCATTTACGCTAAACTCCTCCACAAAATTTCCTTTCTTTCTTTTCAATCATCTCTATTTCCAAATTTTTTCTTTGTGGTAAACACGTTATAGCATATAATTCTTATTATTTAACCATAGTTTCATAATGTCTTATCTTGGAACTGATACTATCTTATTATATGTATTTATGTATGCAAATCTTACAATCTGTTTCCATTTTTCTTACTCTTTCCTTTAGAGATGTAGTGGGTTTTCCTACTGGTGTTAACAATTCTTCATTTACATTCTTATTTTTTCATTTACTTAGTTTTTTTTCTCTTTTCCCCTACGTTACGACTTTTTTCCCAGAGATCTCTGGTTCGTCGGAAGTATGAACATATATAAAATTGGAAATTCAAAATTATAAAGAGCTGTGTTTACAATCTCAGTCACCGATATAAAATGAACTGTTCTGCTGCTATTACAATCTGTAGGTAGATAATAGAGCTTCTGTTTATTTACGTATAAATATGTTATAACGAAGCACGTATAAGAAATTTAATGAAATTTCATATGTTTATTAAAAAGCGACCGGGGAATAAAAGTTATTTTTCACCATCCCGGCCTTATTATAATGCGAGTTATTAAATTTAAAACTCATCGGCAATAATACAGCGCAATTGGTATAGAGTTATTGCAGAATCTTTCTTCAGCTATTAGTTTAACTTTTTTTTTTAATAAATTTATAGCGTGATGTAATACAATAGTATTAGAATAAATTAAAAAAATACCATCTATAGTTTTAATTTAAATAGTAATAATAGCAAACATAATTATTATTAATAAAATGCATTATAAATAGTATTTTAATATTGCTTGATTTAAAAATAACAGATTGTATCATAATTATGACGTAATAATCTTTATAGCGCGTAATTAAATTATTTATTTATAGTAATCGGATTTAATGTACATTGTATTAGGAATATATTAGCTTATTTTTTTTTTATGTCATTATAATTAAGGAAAAGTTAAAATATTAACTTAAATAAGTAGATATAAGAAATAAGAAATAAATGAAGAAAATTAATAATAATTTTATTGAATAATAATTATAAAATAAACTTCTTTTTTTACATACAATCATGTGGAAGAAAAATATAAATTCAAATAATGTCAAACCCTATATCTTACCTCATGTATAAATTATAAGAAAAAAATGATTTTTTTAATAAACATGTTGTAATTTGAAGGTTAAATTTGTTAGTAAAAAAAAAAAAAACAAATATCTTTTAATATTTTATATCATTTATAAAAGTTTATAAAATATCACAATACTAAAATTCCATGCGTTTCTTTTTTCAAGTATATAATTTATTATATTAGTTGTTATTTAAGTCTGTTGTTCCTTTTACTTACCAAAAGCAGAACTCTTAAAATTGATGACACTATTAACAAATACTAACACCGCCTACAGTTTGACCCTGTAAATCCTACACGTGGATTGATATTTTATTTTTTGTTTTCTTTTTTTTAATTTAAAAAGGTAGTCAAACATACTTAAATAATTTTATGAACGTTTAATGCATTTTAAATAATTAATTAATTAATTTTTTTTAAGTCCTTTCCTCGTATATAGTATAATTAATTTTTAAAAATATTCATTATTTCTTAAACTGTGGGAAAATGCTTCGTTTAACTTTATTTTCAATTATATTTATGTTAATTTTCTTTATTTTTCAAGTACAGTTCATATGTTTTTTAATTATATATATATTTTTTAATTTATCCCACGCGTACGTACGCGAATATAAAAAATACAAAAACTAATTTCTGTATAATGCACGAGAAAATAAATGTACTCAATTCGCGTGAAGGTTGATTTATAATATATCAACTGAATTGTTAGATATGTTTCCATTATACCTCATACTAATAATAACACAAGAGTTATTTTTTTTAATGTAGCATATTAATTTTTTTCTGCTACGTTGTTAAAGAGCAGGATAAAACAATGGTAAGACTGTATTATCTAAATACACTAGTAAATTGTTTGATAATACCAACTCTTCTGCAGCTTTATTTAATCAAGACTCTTACGTAGATACACGTCCTTGTTTTATAGAGTGAGTTTTTAGTATTCCGTTACATTTTAAACTCACGAAGCATTAGTAATTAAAATCTTATATAAAATGGTGTTTGAGAAACAGAACCTAAAAACCGATATCGTTAAAATCTAACCTCGATCCGTTAACCCGTACAGAAAAGCAGCCACTTAATCTCTGCGCAGTATCAATACACAATATCGATTTTATTATTTTTTTAATTTTATACTTTTAAGCATTGGAGTAAAGGTTTTTACCATATTATTAACAATTTATTTAAATATTTTTTTTTTGTGAAAAAAAATGTTTTATAATGTCTCCTTAAGAGACAAAACTTAAAAAGAGGACCAATTGTTTAAGATTTTTTCTTTTAACCGATCTATATACTTTCCCATTACAGCTATAGCTTCTGTAGCAGCATATATTGCTATAGACGGGATAGTCATAACTCATGAAAGACATAAAATTTAATAACTTTTTAAATTATAGTTGATCCTGCAGTCCTATGTACTGCAGAATCTAGATAACAAAAATATACTACATCTTCTTATATCGCACAATCAGTGAGACGAAGACTTTATCATTGAATCATTAAATCGTAGACTGAATAATAAAAATCTATGCAAACATTCTTAATTTCTAGGGGTACAAACAAAAAAAAATCACCCAAAGAGAGTATGTTTACCCTTATTTAAGCATAATCTAATTTTGCTGTTATGATTACATAATTTTATATTTTTTTATCATAAATAAAATTAAAATTACTATTGAAAAAAGTAATAATAATAGTCTAAATAACTAAAAAAAAATTTAATTGATTATTTTACGAGATGATTCTCTCTATAAGTACAGTATGATATTTAAAGCATTTTCTCTATACCATCGTTGAAGTCACATCATATTCCGTACTACCCACTATTAAAGTCACTACATATTGTGCACGCCTACCTTTACAAGCATTTTGTGTTCTTGTTTTCTGTACAAGATATTACTGCTGTATTATATATATAATAAAAACATTTTTTTTTCAATCTATCACTAATTTTAAACTTGTTTTTTATGAAATTATTTATTTTTTTTATTTTTTTGTTAACATAACAATTAAGTTAAATTGATTAATAAAAAAATTAAATAAATAATGAAGGTGTTATTAAATCATATGTTCTTTCACCAACATTTTTTTTATTTCTTTTTTGATGTTGAAATGTAAACTATAATTAAGAACGAATATTTTTTAAGTGATCAGATCTTATTTTACAATATTGATTATATTTCTTTTTTTACCTTTTTTTTAATTATATTCTCTTCTTCTTTATCTTATTATCACCTTTAGTAAAATAATTCAAATTTTAGATTTATTAAATAGTTTTTCTTTGATTATTATTTTATTTTATATCATCCATAAGCTGTATTATTCAAGTTATTTATAACATTTTCACACTCTGTTTAATTTTAATACTAATATTTAAACTCCCATTATGATAAAATTAATTGTTATTTTATTTTTATTGTAATAAAATTAATTGCAGACCATATCCTTTTGTTTCAGTTAATAAAATTATTTATTATGAGTGAAAGTAATTATAATAATTATTACCTATAATTAATGAAATTAAATATTAAAGTTTAATGTAATTAATGATTAGTTATTAATTAATTTATAGTTTATGGATTATTATTATTATCATGTTTTTATAGGCCTATTTGGTTTTGTATTTTAAAGGAAATTAATTTAGAATATCAGTTATATTTGCATACACAATGAAGTGACTTTAGTGAAAAAGGTAGGTAGATCATTTTTTTTTTAATAAGACTGATAGAACATAACCTGTTTTAAATTTAACCATATTTTACTGATAATAAAAAAAAAAATAGTTTTAATCATTTTTAAAAATGTGGATCACGAGAGATAAATGTTCACTTATTTTTCTTTTGTTGTTTTATTTTCTTCATTCTCGCTGTGTTTCTTTCTTGTCCAAGTAGGTTATATTTATTTTTTTCTCTTGGAATCGCTCATTTTTTCAAAGTTTTCCTACGAGTATTTCTTTGGTTTTTATTATACTTTTCTGGTATCATAGCTCTAGAACTATGCTGCAAGAAGGAAAGTATGGTAATCAGTCAAAAAATTGAGTATGGGATTTTTTTAATTTCTCGCTCCATGTTTTATGACCCAGGAATATAAAAAAAAATAATAAATAAATAAGGGGAGGTAATGTTCTAGATAAGGATCTACGTGTATTAGGGTGTTTAAAGCTTAATAATATTTGACTGGATAAACCGATTTTGATGAAATTTTGTACAAAGACCCGTGTATATGGGACAATCTGTTGATAACATTTTGGGGTTAACAGGGAGTGGAATGAGTTTTGGGGCCAATTTTCTCAAGATTTTGCAGATACAACTCCTCTTTATATTAAGTTCAGTATATGCTTATCTTACCATTTAAAAAAAATTTGCCCCAAAATTCTACCTTTCCCAAAAATTGGAAAAATCTTTTTATTTATTGTATATTTTTTAACAGAATCGTTTTAATGTCTACCTAGTCATAATAGTAGTGCAAGCTAAAAAATACTTGGAGGCAATATTGAGAGTGTGAAAGCCGATCAAAGTATAAAAATATCGATTTTTAAAATTTGTTTTGGCTTATAATAAACTTTTAGTAATAGTATTTCAATAAAACTTCATCATAATTCACCTCCCACCCCCAAAAATGAATTTTTACGTAGAATTTTATTGGCTGTACATTTTTTAGCGGATTGTTTTTAGTTTCTTCAATTTAACATGTAAAGAAATTAAATTAAAAAAATTTCTTGGAAAGTGATTTTGGATGTGGGGAGCGAAGAAATGTCGAAAATACCGGATTTTTTTGAATTTTTATTTTTTTTGGGGTTTATTTTAACATATAATGATAATTTTACAATAAAACTTCATCATAAATTACCCCCACCCTCAAAAAACATTTTCAGGTATAATTTCACTACGTAAGAATAAACAACCAATATCAGGAAAGTATTACTATTTTATTATCAACTTTTTTTTTATATTTCCAAGTCTTTTTTAACTTCTGCTATTCATTTTTGTATTTTTTTTTCTTTGAAATAGTAAAAACGTTCTTCTTTTCATCTTATGAGATTCATTCTCAACAATTATCCACAGAAACTAGATTCTCACATTTGATAATTTATTCATTTCCTTATACTGTTTATTTGTTTTAAAACGCAACCCAAGCAAAATACTTTTTAGAAAAGTTAATACAATAATTTCGGATGATGAGGTTGACAGCACTACCATCTATTGTTGTTTTATAATCAGCAGATTTAATTTTTTATTTACTTTTTGTAAACAATTAGTTATTTCTGGTTATCTGTGTTTTTTATTAAGAAGAGATGGTTTTGAACACGAAAGAAAGGCTTTTTATTTTGGGAAATTATTTAACAACTAAAATTTTTGTATTGTTCCAAGAAGCTTTTCAATTGCAGTTTCCTGGTAAGAGTGTACCAAATAAATCTTCAATTTATCGTTTGATAAAGAAATTTAGAGAGACTGGTTTTATTTGCAATCAGTGACATAGTCGGAAAAGTTCAGTACTTAATGATGAAACATTAAAAGATGCTAGATTAAACTTTTTAAATTTGCCTAACAAGTCAGTACGAAAACTTACGCAAAAAAAGGAATATCTCTGTATAGTATCTTTTAAAGCTACCGGGTTAGTTAACCTAAAGCCATACAGATTTCATGTATCACATGAATTACATCCAATGATTATAATGTATTTTTTACAGACAAGGCTTGATTTCATTTGAATGGTTACGTTAATAGTCAGAATGATTGCTACTGGAGCTCAAACAATCTTCACATCATCCATTTACGACCTCGACATCCACAGAAAATTAGTTTGTAGTGTGCAATTTCCAGGCGAAGACAGTCTTAATGTAGATCTCTACGAAGAAATCGTAACGCAATTTATTTCAACTGTAGAATTAATGAGAAAGATTCGTGGTTTTAACAAGATGGGGCCATACGTCACACAGAAAGAGCAAAATTGATCCTTTTGAGTAATTTCTTTGGTGAAAAAATAATATCAACTGGCTTATGGCCAGCTAGGTCATCTGATTATTCTCCTGCAGATTTTTTTCTCTGGGGATATCTAGAAGGTTGCGTATTCAAAAATAATCCATACACCACTGAAGAACTGAAAGCCAACATAATTCAAGAATTAAGAGAAATTGAAAGAGGTACAGTTCTAAAGGTTGCATGGAGTATGAAAAAGATGGTAAAGGCTTTTATGAAAATGGTGGTGAATTTCAACATTTGTTATTAAAAAAATCTGATCTCAATATTGTTTTGCACAAATAATTAATGTAATATTTATAACTCATCGCATTAAATGTTTATTTTTGTTTATTTTTTTTTTACATTTTTTGTTTTTATTTATATTTTTTTGTACATTATTTTTGTTTAAATTTCTTGCTGTTTTGGGGTTGCTTTATAAAAAAAAATATCCGGTAGTTGTTTTCTTTTTCTGAATCTCCATTCATCTAAAATTTTTCTTGATCCTAGGATTTGTTTCTTTTTTTTATTTCTTCCAGTTCATCTATTTCATTCAAGGTCAGACTTTCATTAAATAGAAACTTTCAGATCACTTGGAACGCTGAATTTTGAATTGTATTGAATAACTTTTTGTTGTAGAAATGGTTTTTTTTATTCACCTGATGCGCTAGTTTTATCAAGCTTATTTTTTTTGCTTTTTTACTGTATAATTTTGTTTAAATTCTTGAATTTTTCATCTTTTTTTTTATTTTTCCGTCTTTTGTTTCTAGTTATTCGGTTTCCTAAGTTTTCAGAGATCATTTGTTTTTTCAAAGGATGTCAGTTGTCCTGTTTTCCCGCTACTTTTTTTAACTTTCCTCTTGAATTTTAACAACCTTTGCGTTCTCCTCCATTTCATCTAAAGTTAAATAGTCTACAGTTTAATTGTTTTTCTTTTTAACCCAATCTAACTTTGTTCACCCCATAATCTCCTATCTTCTCCACCACTACCTTATAATCTTTATGAGAACAGAATTTTGAAAAGCATTGGTAAGCATCCTTCTCATTGTCTTACCTTTTTTTAAATTTCAATCGAGCCTGAGATTACTCAAATAAAATAATTATAATACTTTTTTTGTAAGTAGGCCGACATCAAATATTTGTAATTCCACGTAAAACCTATGCTTTATAAATTAACCATTATAATTTCAATCTTTATTATCAGGTTTTTCTTAGATTATTCAAAAAAAATGTGCAAAGGAGTCTTTTAAATTTTCTTAAAAGCATACTATATTAACCAGTCTTCATCTAGTTTTAACAAGGAAAAATTTTATTACAACTATTTCCTAATTTTTATCAAATATTTTAATTATCATGGACAAAAAACCTTTTTTTTTTACTTTCTTGTGATCTACTTCCTTAGTTTCATTCGATTGAAAGTATTATTTAGTAATTATGGAATCAGAGAAGCAGCTTAATATTGATTATAAGTCATACCTCACCGAGATTAACAAACTATTCTCTCTTCCTTTATATTTAGTTATTTCTTTTTTTAAACAGATTAAGTTTCCTCTTAAGTTTTAGGACGTAATTAACTATTTTTTTCTTGATTATTCTATTTTCACTCATTCTTTTTAAATTTTCAAAGAAGCATAGTCTTCTTTTTCGTGTTGAATCTTTTAATATTTTGTACATCTGTTCATTTCAACTTAGTATTTGATTAAATTCGTATTATTTATTTTATTGAACTTCGTATTTTATTTTAATTGGTTCCACTAAGCTCGAGTCTTAATTTATTTTTATTGTTATTTTAAAAAAATGTTTTATTTATTATTCTTTTGTAAACCTGTCATTAATCTGCTTCTTGTTTTCTTTTAAGCGTTAAAAAATTAATAATACAAATGTTGTTCTTACCGTATCTAGTAAAGTGCATCATAACAGTTTAATTGGTACTTCAGTAGACGTATTGATTGATTGATCGATTGATTTATCAATGTATTGACTAACGAAATAAATTACAAACGTTTCAAAATGTTTTAAAACTAGGCTTCCAAGTGAAATAATTTCTCCAACTGGCCGAGAAATCGAACAAAATAAATCTACTATACATTATAGACAAGTACACAAAAAAAAGAGATCAAATAACTATCGTGATATTTTATTACAAATCGTGAAAATAATTCAAGATTTCTCTCTATCTCTCTCTATCTGTGTGTGTGTGTGTGTGTGTGTGTGTGTGTGTGTGTGTGTGTGTGTGTGTGTGTGTGTGTGTGTGTCGTTATCTTCCTTTATCATTATTTTTTTTTTTTAATTTTACATCTTCCTTCTCTTTTCTTTATTGGAAAGGATAAATTTTTCTCTTTGTATTATAAAAAAAAGATTCTGAATCATTTATTGAAATGTAATTCTTTTTATTTATATAAACAAAGAAATAAAAGATATAAAATTTCTCTTTTTTCAATTATTAATTTAACCCAGATTTTACAATAAATAAATTTTTAAATTACTATCTACTTGATATACTTAGTGGTCAGTACATCAGATTCTTAATTAGATGATGTCGTGTTCAATGGGTATGAATTTTAATTTTAGTAAAAAATAAAAAAAATAAAAACTGTAAATATTATATATATATATTTTTTAAATCTAATGGATTTTTAGTTGACCTTTTTTATGTGATATGGTTTAATAAACATTACAACTTATTGACTATCTTGTCCAGTATTAGAAGTTGTGCTTTTAAACCTTTCATCTTACCAGTAAAAGATATTTGCTTATTTCTTTGCACATGAATTGAATCTGAGCTCAATTGATCTTATAATATTTATAACAAACTGTGTTAAATCATAAACTTATTCTTTTAACCTTAAATAAAATAAAGCGCCTACCAAATTAAAAAAAAGAATATTTTTGACGCCGTGTTTAAAGATTTCTTCAAATTTTTGTGACCTCTAATCAGATTATTCTCTTTAATCTTTATTTATCTTTTTTTTCTGTAAAGCCAAGCAAAAGGAATCTATATTGACAAAATACTGGCTTTCATATCATTTTACTAACATGTATGTATACACATAGGATATCATTATTCACACTTGTAGGTGAATTGGCAAGAATCACAAGTCGCACAAAAAATGGCCGAGGCGTTCCTAAAATTCATTAGCATCCTATGTCAAGTTTAATATTACTGTTTATTGAAGTTTAATATTGCTGTTTATCGGAATTCCGTTCTCGGAGATTTGGGTAATATTTATACCTACAAAAAACACTTACTGTGTTCAATATAGGCACTGGATATGGAATTATCATCCTTACTTTCAGAGAAATATCGTCTGATTAGTATTACCTCAAAAGACTTCAGGATAAGTGACATAATAAATTAATGTATTCCTTTCTATTGATAACAGCCCATTATATAACACATTTAGTAGGGAAAACCCTAATATCAAATTGTCTAAAACGTGTTGAGCCTTTGGAGGCTAAAATTGAGAATGCATTTATTGTTACAGGCAAATATCATTATGAGACCACATATGCACCATTTTTTTCGATGACCTTTGCCATTTTTCAAGCAACATCATAATCCCGTCGTTCTAAAACGTCTGTGGTTTCTGGTCAAAAAATTGTGACAGGTGGTTTTCACAGGCCTCTTTTCAAACTAACTTAACACCATTCAGGGAGTTCTGCAGAGATCTAAATAAATGAAATTCTGACGATGTCAGGTTTGGGCTATACAGTGGTTGCATTAAAACCTCCCAATCAAGTTCTCAATTTCTGACGCGTCGTTAAAGATGTATGCGGTCTGGCGTTGTCAGTGTGGTATATGACACTCTTTCTGTTGACCAGTTCAGGCCGATTCTTTTGAAGTACTGGTGCATAGATGCAGTCGCGTTAATTGTCGACAGTACAGGTCTGAGTTTATCGTTCTGCCTGGCGGCAGCAGCTCGTGATGCACGATCCCCTTCCAATACCACCAAATACCCATTATAACCTTCCTAAGCGTAAGTGTGAGCTTTTACCACAGACGGTGGAGCTTCTCCTACCTTCGACCACGATCTTTTTTGCACATTGTTGTCGTAGGTTATCCTCTTTTCATCTCTCGTTATCAACCGCTTCAGAAATGGCTCGATTTCGTTACGTTTCAGAAGAGATTCACAAGTAGAAATTCGATCTAGTAAATTTTTAGTCAGATCATGTGGCACCCAAAGGTCGAGCTTTTTTTGTAGCCTAACACAGTTTTTTGATGAATGTTTAGGTTATTGGCGATTACATGACTGCTTATATGTCGGTCTTCCTCGACTTTTTTATTCACATTTTCTGCGATTGGTCGCCCCGTGCGAGGAGCATTTTGGACATCGAAATTTCCAAAATGAAAGCAGCTGAACTATCATTTGGCTGTTACTTTTGATAAAATATCTTGTCAATAAACAGAAAAAATCTCTTCACGGGCCTGCGCAGCATTCGCGTCTTTATCGAAATAGAATTGTAAAATGTAGCGCAGTTTGGCGGAAAGTTCACTCATCTTCAAATAGCGGAATACCTTACCCTTACGTCTGAGTATAGAATTTCAATATTTTTGTACATCTACTAGCTTCAACTGCCAGATATCAAATGAAGTTCGGCCTCTGATCCACTGTGACTCATATACCTTGAGATTTGAGACGCTAACGCTATCTCGTGCGCAAAAGGCTCATTGGTTTTTAGACTACCTATTATGTTAAAAATAAATAAATTCCCCATGTCTAGAAATTAAAAATTCGATTCTTATAAATCAAAAAAATTATAAACGAGAATAAAATATTATGAGTAGCATCTTAAATTAAAATAAAATTAATTAACTCCTAAACAACGCAAAAACTGAATATTATCATTTAAATATAATATTAAATACTCGCAGATCTTTCGTAGATATAAAAATTGGTTATCTTATGGTAAACCCACCGTGACCTCACCAAATCAGCCGTTTAATAAACAGCAAAAGTTATGTTATGTTAAGTAAAGTTATAAATATTCCAACTTTACGTTGGTATTTAATTGATCGAATGAACCGAGTTCTAGCTTTAAGACCTTTTTAAGTTCGTAGGTTTCCATATTTGTGACCAATTTACCATCAAAAGTATTTCCAATTTTTTATGAAAATTTTTATTAAGATTCTTTGCGGAAAAAACTTAGATATAAAAATATTTTTTAATTTAAATTTTAAAATGGCTGCTATTATTTATTTTAGTCAAGGAAGATGATGTTGTTTAGTAGAAGGGGAAGTTTCCATCGCCGATCCACCACCAAGTTGTGTTCCCACTACCCCTCGCGCAATCTTTTCTTGATCTCGCCCACTGATCTCTTTCTTGATCTCGCCCATTTCCTGTCTGTCTCTGTGATTACACGTTAGATAATTTACTGTTTATATTATTTTCTAGGTATTTTCTTTTGATTTCTTAAACCTAATTGTGTTTGATATCGTTCTGCTACTGTTCTACAGTAACCTATCTTTTTAAAAACGCTATCAAATATTACATTGTTTTTTTTTTGTTTTTTTTTTTTTTTTTTTGCTTGTTGAATTCATTCATTTCAATTTATTAATTAATTTTTTTTCAATTTTAAGAGGTGGGAGTTCATTGTTTTTAAATGAATTTCTGGATTATTATTATTATATGCATTGTAGGTAACAATTTTGCTTTAATAAAGTTTTCTCTAAAATTCTTTCGAATAAAATCAAAATTAGTTTTTTCGCGCTATCCCCCCATCCACGGAACGAATTCTAAAAAAAAAATAATATGACCAATGTGCCATATACAGAAATATTTAAGCAAAATTTGATGAAAATCTGTTTGGTCAATCTTGAGATACAAGACCAAAAGCAGTGCAACACACGTATGTACGCACATACATATATATGATATTTTGATAAACTAGATAAACTAGTTGGACCCTAAAACGTAAAAATTTGTAACATTTACTTGATCACCATACTTTACCCTTTAATATAGCTATTCCAGTTAAATTTACCGGGAAAGTAAAATTTCTCAAATATAAAGTCTGAAAAAGTTTTAAAGGTAATCAATAATAAATATACAATTTAACAGACCATAGTTAGAACATTTCTCCTACGAGAATTCAACAAATAATATTTAATCCGATAGTAACACTGTCCTATTAAATAATAATACTTATAATTAATCAGTTTAATATAAATATAAAATGAATTTAATTGTTCTATATCTTTTTGGTGTAATAATATCAGATAATAAATCATAAAAACATAAATGTTATAATTTCTCAATTTTATAATATAATTTAAATATTACAAAAATAAAACAATATGAAAAACAGAAGTTATAATATTTGACCTTGAACATTTCAATGTGTGGTACGATAAAACGAGTAATAAGTATTAAGTATAGTCAGTGGAGTGTTAAAAAAGACCATGAACCCAGTTTATTTTCTAGGTTGGTTTTTATCTTTGGAGGACAAAGCTCTCGACTGACTCAGTGTAGAAGAATCTATATCTCCCATGGTCAATTCTATGAAAGCAAAGATTTAACAGCCAGCAGCTCTTGGTATACCGATCATGATGTGTACAGAGTTTATATTCGAAGCAGTATTTATTTATTATAACTTCTTCCTTTCCTACATCTTTATTTATAGTTTCGATTCTTTATTTATCATTCTTTCTTTTATTTTGCATACATTTATTTCTCTATCTTTTTCTATTACATATTTATATTACCATCGGTACACAAACTATAAACAAGGAATTAAATATTACCAATAAAAGTGATTGGAAACTTTTATCGTTTCTTTTAAAGTAATATATTTGTAGTAGTTCAAATTTATTACAAATAAATTATTTTAATAATAAAACAGGTAAAAATATAGATCTATGAAGAACAAAAATAACAATAAATCTTTTTTAAATCCAAATAAATATTACAGGATGATCTTTGTTTAAATAAAAAACAAAATAAAATAAATCTGCAAACAGATTCAGGTAAAAGCGTTGAAAATAATATACAATAATAAAATTAAAAATATTATCAATTTCGTTTTGATTTTTGATTTTTTTTTTTTTTAATAGAAGTAAGAATATTAGTAGGTTGACGTTTTTACGGTAACTATACAAAATGCTCTGATTTATAATTTGCTAACCCACTGAGATTTAAATGTTTTTCCTTGTTAATTTTTTATCACCTTATTCATAAGATTTAAAGATTTAAATTTATGTTTGTTTTTTTAAAATAAAATGTAATATTTGAAACAAGTATCATAAATTTAACACTACTGAAAAAAAATGAATAAATTTAATTTTATTTCCTTTTTCTTAAAATTATCAATCTTACATTTTATATTTTAACAATTGGTTACAGACAACTTCTAACAATAAAATAATAATAATAAATTTAGCATTTATATTTCGACAGAAAAAAATAAATCAAGGTTGTAAAAAAATACGTAAATTTTATTTTATTTATTCCAATTTCATAATAAAAAAAAGTAGATCGGTGATGTCAGGTATTTGGTATTTTAACCAATATATTTTACGGGATGAAAGTAATAATATATAGTGTGTCAGAGTCAAAATTCCACCTACTCTTAATATAATTCTATAAAATGAACAAAAGCGACTAAATTAAAATAACAATGAAATATAAATTCAATGCAGAAATGATATACTAAAATTCAGTTTAATTTCCTAGTCTTCAAACATTACAGAACAGTTTTAGTTTCAGTTATAACTGGAATAGTTATAACAAAGGTGAGAGTGTAAAAAATGGGATATCGGGTTTTTTGAAAATTTTACTTCTTAGGTTCCAACTAGTTCATCCAGACCAAAAAAATAACAAGTATACATGTATGTATGTGTGTACGTATGTATGTTACACTGCTTTTGACCTAATATCTCAAGATGACCGACCGTACTGATTTTTTTTTTCAAATTTGCCCCAAATATTTTTATATGTGACGCGTTGATCATTTTTTTTTTCAAAATTTATTAAGGGGGTGGGAGGGATATTTATGTGCATTTTAGAGAAAAGTTTATTAAAGATTATTACCTACAATGCAAATATAAAAAATCCAACAAATCTTTTTTTCAAAAATCATCTCCCACATCTTAAAATTGAAATATATATTTTATGTTCTATTTTCCTTCGGTTTTAATAACTAAAAAGTCTTTTTGTGGTATTTTATTCGTCATATATACGGTTATCAAAAAATGTTTACAATTTTCCAAAATGATAAACCCCGAATTTAAATACAAAAGGTTTCTGAAAATTTTTACGTTGTTGTTTTAGCCTTTATTGAAGGGGTTGTTAGATTAGAGTAATTTTACTTAAGTAAATTTTTTAAGCTTAATCTATGTAGGAATGTTTTTAGAAAATTCTCTTTTTACTTCCTTGTACACAAGGAAATTCCTTTTTGTTCCCGAGACGTGTGCATACGTCTCGGGTTGTTATTAAACTTCATGATCTACGATTTGAAGTGTTTCCGTATGTGCCGTATTCACCGAATTCGGCTCACAGGAATTACTTCTTCTTCCTAAATCTAAAGAAATGATTCTCTAGACGAAGATTCACTTTAAATGATGAGGTCAAAGCTAAGGCAACCGCTTATTTTGTAGAGTTGGACAAATCCCATTCCCGTTGAAATATGAAAATATAAAATTTCTGAATAAAGGAAGTATTGTAATCGCGAAAAATCTCGGTTTTCAAATTTCAACGGAAATATCCGTTTTTACCATCCCTGAACCCATTTTGACTAGTTTCGGCGTGACGTCGGTACGTATGTATGTATGTATGTATGTACCTCGCACATCTAAAAAACGATTAGCCTGTAGGATGTTGAAGTTTTGGATTTAGGACTGTTGTAACATCTAGTTGTGCACCTCCCCTTTTGATTACAATCAAATTGACCAAAAATGTCCAAAAAAAGCCCAAAATCTAAATCTTTTTGGATTTTGGATTTTTTCTTAACTGCAGTAATAAGTCCTCATTGAGATGTTTTCAACGATATATCATAAGTAGTACTAATTTTCATTGGTTCCAGAGTTATAGCCGGATAAAATTTTAATTAATGAAGTATTTGGATCTTATAAGGGGAAGGCACATCGGTTCGAATAATCAGACCTCATCTCCTTTTTTTTAACCTTTTTTTTTTTTTAATTTAAATATATTAATTTATTAATAATTATTAACCTCTGATTGTAAAAAAAGTTTTACAATAAATAATAATTCAATAATAAAAATAAAATTAAAAAAAATATGAAAAAATCAGAAGTTATTAGTGAAATAAAATTTTATGTACTTTTCATTTAAAAAAAAAAATGTGTATATGAAATTTAATAGGCATACAAGGAAGTCATGTGATATCCACATCAGATTTTTAATTTATTTCCCACCTCCAAAAAATATATTATTTATTTGTTTTTTTCTAACTATTTTAATTTTTATTTTTAAACAAGTTTTTTTTCTTTGTTACTTTAAGGGAAATTACAATTTAAGTAGTTTTGGTCCGCATAATATACCCCGGATCCAATGAAGTATTTATTTTTTTTTTTATTATTATATCATAAAATGGTAATTGTATTTTTTCAATATTTATAAATAATTTTCTCTTTGTTAAGGATCACTCCTTTGTAAGAAAACGTTACAAATTGTTTCCGCATATTAAGGCAACCCCGTTTAGGGCTCCTAGATTAGGACTACTAGATCCTTAGGACATCTAAATTAAGGTGACCCGTTTGTTTATGGTCGACCAAGAATGCATCCAACTAACTATGAATCGATCTCATTGAAAAACACCATTTCGGTGAGTTTTCCTCAATGTTCTGTAACGGGAGATAATATATAGATTCACCATTACACATCAAAAACCAAACGGTTGGTGAGAGCAGGTGAAAGTGCGCCAAAGAAAGCGATAGTTCCATTTGCAGGAAAAGCCCTGGGTATAGTTTTTTTTGGGATTTTCGTGGTGTGGAGCTCATAGACTATCTGGAAAACGGTAGGACTATCACCAGATTACGCTTAACTACTGGACGGACTGAAGGGTGCTTTTCAAGATAAATGTCCACATCTGGCCAAAACGAAAGTGCTCTTTCACCACGACAATGCGCCTGTACACACGTCTCGGGTTGTTGTTATTAAACTTCATGATCTACGATTTGAAGTGTTTCCGTATGTGCCGTATTCACCGGATTCGGCTCACAGCGATTACTTCTTCTTCCTAAATCTAAAGAAATGATTCTCTAGACAATGATTCACTTTAAATGATGAGGTCAAAGCTAAGGCAACCGCTTATTTTGAGTTGGACAAATCCCATTACGCTAAAGGTATTGAAACGTTGGAAATTCGTTGGTCTAAATTATTGAATTGCAAGGCGGCTACATTGAAAAATTAAAATATAAAATTTCTGAAAAATGTTGTGATAAATCAAAAAAGAAATATATATATACAAAAGTCAATTATTTTTCTGTGTCAGGCTAGTACATTTTTTGTGTTTGTCTCCTTCATTCGCATCGGTATAATTATTTTAATACTAATTTCGCTTTATTAATCTTTCTTTATTTCTGTTCCTAAATATGTATTCCTAAGCTGATTCCCTTTTTACTACTTTTAAGTTTTTTAGTCATAATTTTCGTTTGTTTTTTCGCATATGTTTTAAGTGTATAATCTTTTTTCTAGAATCCAGAAGGTAAAACATCATTCAGAGCGTTTGCTACCAATAAATCGTGATATTTATAGACATCCAACTTCTTATTTTTCTCATATAATGTTTATACTATACTTGACTTAATGTTTATACTATCGGGATTCCCTTAATCTTTTCTATATGTAATTATTTTATTCCCATATTAATATTGATGAGTTTCAAATATAGATGTTGAATTAGCCATTTTATCTTTTGTATAATCAGCAATTTATTAAACTTCTCAATTTTTATAAAAATAGATTACTCATTTTCCTTCGACAAATATTTTTTACTTCTCATATTTACTATTTCTATAACTAAAATCTTTTGTTTGCATAAATTTTTTTTTCGATTTCGCTTTGTTATTTTTTCTCACCGTAATAACGAAATTTGGATAAGATTTTATAGTATTTAATTAAAACAAATAGCAAATAAAAATACTACTGTTAAATGTTTTATAAAAATTAACAAACAAAGAAGTAATAGATTTACTATCCAAAAATTTTTATTTGACCTCGGCTAGCTAAATTATAATTTTATTATTAATTAATTATAATACAAATTCTCGTTTATAATATTGCGTACAACGAATAATATGTTTACAACATTAAAGAATTAAATTAAAAAAAACAATTTAACGTTAATTTTAATGTAATACAAAAATTTTAAACCTACATATATGTTTATATTCTAATTTAAATAAATAACATTTTATTAAGTTATAATTCATTAATTTATAACAATATATAAAAAGGAGAATTTAAATCTAATTATGTTTTGTTTATTTATCTCTTAATCTAAAAGATATTTCATTAACAACAAAGATAACATATTTTTGTGATTTTTTTTTCTCTAATTTTTAACGCTAAAATAATTATTTTACTATTTTAAGAAAGTTGAATATGTTTAATAGAATTTAAGATCCTATATATTTTTTTTATAAAAATCATCAAATCGACTAATAAAAACAATTACAAATGTTATAACACTTTTGGTATAAGTAGGCGATTATTTCCATATTTTGTCAACAAAAACATTTTTTAAAATCATTTATCCGTGTTTTGTAAAACAAACAACATGAATATCCCTGTTATTAATTCTAAAACATTCTTTTAGATTGTAAAAGTTACAAGGTACATATTATTTATTATATTAAATTTAATTATATATAAATAAATTTCGTATATATATAAATTATTTAGAAAAATTTATATGTATACACTAATTATTCTATCAAAAGGTAGTGTTATATATTTTTTTTTTTAATTTGTAAAATAGTAGTATTACCCAAATAGTAGTACTTAACATAGTATCTCCAAATTCTGTGGTCTTTAAAAAAAATTTAATTTGTTTTAAATTCCACATAGGTACTTCTAAATAAGCATTAAGAAATGTTGTTACAAACTTCACCCTTCACAATAGAATAAAGTAGGAGGAAATGATTTATTAAATATAATAAATAATTGATTATTTTATTTTCGTCCTTTTTTAATTTCACTATTTATTAAATAGCTGGAAAAGAATTTTAATGATTAATTAAATAGGGGATTAAAAAGGTTTAGGTTTCTATAGAACACTTTTAATTTTTATTATTATTTAAAAATACTAAAATTTAAAGTAGCTGTTGCTCAGAATGTATTTTGTAAAACTATACAGCTATTTGTTAACAATTGCTAAGAAAAGAAGTTCGATGAAAAATATGGTATGAAAATTAAATATCATTTACCTTAATTTAATTTTAGAAATCATCATCTAAAAAAAAATTAAGGTTTATGCCCTAAAGAGTTTTAGGGTACAAAACAAGGAAAACCATTAAATATTATAGTAGAAATAAGGAAACATGATAATTATAGGCAATTTTTTTTAAAATTACAATTAATGAAGGTTCCTTCATTATTTCTTTACAAAGTAATCTAGGAAAAAAGTTTTAATCATTCATAATTATAACGGGTGATTCAAGAAGGACTTCAGAACTTTAAAAGCATGTAAAGATTTATTTAGACAACTAAGAGATTCGGTTGAGGTCTCATTTCATAGCAAAGCACATTAACTTTTGATTTACGCAATTCATTAGTACCGTATTCGGCCACCAGCGCTGTCACCAATGGTGTTAAAAATGGATACATTTATTAGTGCGGAATGTGCACGTTGTGTGATTAGGTTTCACAATTTGTAGTTAGCAACTGCAGTTCAGCATAATTTTCGTAAAGAGTACGGTAGGGAGCCTCCTAGCAGGTACACAATTTACTCGTAGCACCAAACCTCTGTTCAGATAGGTTGTTTTGTTAAACATACAAAATCACCAGGAAGCCCACCCGTCACTGAAGCTGCCGTAGAGCAACTCAGAGAAAACTTTGCACGTAGTCAGAAGAAATAAACTCGATGTGCGTCACGTGAGACTGGGATTTCACAAAGAACTGTTTGGCGCGTATTATGTAAATGATTGCACTTGATGCCATACAAACCAACCATGGTTCAACACATTACAGATGACGACAAAGTTGCTCGGCTGCAGTTTTGTGTGGAAATGATGGATAGAATTGCAGTCAAATAAACATTTCTCAGACAATATAATTTTTAGTGATGAGTCAACGTTTCAGTATAGTTTCAAGGTGATCACGCATAACTACCAAATTTGGTATACCTCATGAAAAGTTGTAGCACATTCGTGATAGCCTTAACATCAATGTTGTTAGTGCCCTTCTTTCATTTTCCTTTTTAGCCTCCTGGAATTACCGTTCAGGTATTACTTAAGAGGATATGTATGAGTGTAAATGAAATATAGTCTTGTAAAGACTCAGTTTGACCATTCCTGAGATGTGTGGTTAATTGAAACCCAACCAAGGTTTATAGTGTCTCAAGCAAACAAAACCTAACGGCGTTCTAACGTTCTTCTTCCAGGAGGCAGCCGTAAACGGTATTGCTTATCTGGACATGCTTCAAAATTTTCTAATTCCTCAGTTAGACGATGAAGACTAAGATGGATGTCATTACTATTAGCAAACACCAACTCACTATCGCCTAGAGTCCGAGGTTTTCTTGAAACTCTATTATCAGATCTGTGGGTTGGCCGTGAAAGTCTAATTGCATGGATACTCCGCTCCCCAGATTTGACCCCCGCTAGATTTTTTCTTGTAGAGTTTCATAAAAAAGATGGAGATTATGTACCGCCTTTGCCTGCTTATTTTGTTCAGCTAAGACTTCGAATTAACGCCACAGCTGCATAGGTAACCCCCGACTTGCTAGCTCCAGTCTGAAATTAAATCGATTAGGGATAATTAAATCGATTACAGGTGGGATATATGTCCAATTACAAATAGAAGCCTTATCGAACCAAAGTGAATGTTTTGTGACAAAATTGATGTGTTTTTCTATGAAATGAGACCTCAACCGAATCTGTAAGTTATCTCAATAAATCTTTATACTCTTCTAAATTTCTAAAGTCCTTCTTGAATTACACGGTATATTATTGGTACCTTTATTGATAGAAAAATTTGTATAAAAAGATTAAAGAACTTTTTAATTGAAGAATACTATTATATCAACAAATAATTTTTCCCCTTCCTAGTTGGAAGTGAATTAGGTAATCATAGGTTAAAGGTTAGATTTAAGTTTTAAACCTAGGGTTCACCCTAAACTCAGAACTCCAAAGGACGGTTCAAAAACTAAACCTTCCACAATATCTCCTAAAATTCTGCTTTTTAGAAGTTGAAAATTTCAAGGAGAATACTTTATAGATCTTATTATTTTCCTCCAGTTTCTATTGGCATTAGAAAATTGTATCAAATAGGCAGTTTGATCTTTCTAAACGGTTTACAGTACTGTTAAATGCTTCAACATGTCACATAATTTCACCGATGGGAATTATATATTATTCGCTACATATTTCATTTAGTATGAGTAATACTCTACAGAATTGTACATTTATAAATACCAATTTACTAATCTGGACAAGAATACTAAGATTTCCCAATGGATTTGGACAAAAAGGTCGCCTGCTGCCTGAAGAGGAGCCTTGAGCTTTCTTCTGAAATGGGGGTTTTCCCTTAATGAAAACAAGAGAGACCATCCTTTCTTACCTTTCATCATTTTTCTTTTTTCTTCATCCGTACTCTTTCTCTCATTTTGACGGTTCTACAGAAGTAGCCGTAACTCTGTTACATTTGTACTGTTCTGTGACTGGAAAAGTAATTACTATTTGGTGAAGCCGGGCAGGTTAAAATACAGTTAGATCTTAAACGCTTTCTAAGAAATCTTTTTACTTCTAACCTAAAGTGTGATTATTCTAAAAGCGGTTAACCGATGTAGTTTAACTGGATCCATTGCATTCTTAGAAAAAATACAGCTGTTTTTTTATTTCAGGTTGCTCTATTAGTTTTTTAAATTAATTTCTTAAATACGGGTACTACAAAAATCAGGATCAACCATGAACGATTTAAAAAATTTTTAAATGATAAAACATTTTTTATAAGAAATGTTTAAATATTTTGATTCTTTTTCTTCTTTCTGTTTTGTTTTATTACGAATTTTTTACCAAAAATATCAATAAATTAAAAAAAGTAAGTTCCTCCATCCAGAAATAATCGCAATAATTACAATTGTATTTCTGATGGAAACGGAATCAGTTTTTTTTTTTTTAATTTATTTAATACTTTAACTGATTTTCTACTGAAAATCTATACACAAGTGAAAAGGATTATTTAAATAACTATAAGTTTGATTAAAAAAAATTAAGATTTGAGATATTTGATTTGAGATATAAATGTAATTTTTAGTGCCAATATCAATAGACTTTTAAATAGGGTTGAAAATATCTTAATTCTCGACAAAGAGTAAAAAACATATTTTTCTATGTATATAAATATTATTTACAAGTTTATAATAATATAACAGCGCTATAATTATTCATAAAATTGAATTTAAAAAATCTGATGTGGACACAACATACCTTCTTTGTACGTCTATTAAATTACATATACACGTTTTTTTTTTAAATGAAGAGTACGTAAAATTCTATTTCATTAATAATTTCTGTTATTAATTGTAAAACTTTTTTACAATCAGAAGTTAATAATTATTAGTTAAACAATATATTTAAATTAAAAAAAAAGTTAAAAAAAGAGATGAAGTCGGATTCGAACCGTTGCGCCTTCCCCTTGTAAGATCCAAATATTTAATTAATTAAAATTTTATTCAGCTATAACTCTGGAACCAATGAAAATCTATTTGGTCCAAATAAGGTGCCACCAATTTTCATAATATTAAAATTTTTAAGCGGTTTTAAGTTTATTTAAAGATCATATTTAGAGTTACCTTACATACGCGTACATTTAAATTTTATTATATTTTTTTTTATTTTACTTTATATCTGCATCGATAGTATAATTTTACATAATAAAAAAAATAAATAAATTTAAATTTAAATTTGCATAATTTTGTGTTTTTCCATATCTTTTATGTATCTTTTATCAATTTCAACGCGCTCTCTATTTCTTTATATTTGGACCTAACTAATTTATTCTTTGACCTACAAGGTCCAAGAATAGATTAAGTTTAAAGATACCAAGGCGTTTTATATATATAGTTATTTACGAGTAAGTAATAATAAAATAACACTACAATTATTCATAAAATTGAGTAAAAAAAATTCTATAGATACGGTAAAATCCTCTTTTCAGACGACAAAAAAATAAGTAAAGTAAAACAGAAGAAATAATTAATTTATTTTATTAGACATACATATAAAGTATTATTATCTTGTTAAAAACTTGATATACAGCACTAAATCCCTTATCGAAGGATACCATTTCAGGACAGCACTAACACTCACATAATTCTTGTTTGGTTATGTTTTTATTTTTATACCTATTATTTTTTCTTTTATTTACCACAAAACCACTAATAGAAAACATAATTGGTTTAGTTTGCTCTAAAATAAAATTAAAACAATAAAACTAAATTCAAAATTAGTAGGTAAATTTATTTTTTTAAATTTTTTACCGCAAATTCTCTGTTTTATTTTTTTCCCATTATCAATAACTTTACCTTTAAGGTAATATACCATAATTTCTTAATTTAAAATGTTTTTTTATATGCAATAGAAATACGAAGTTTATTTTAAGTCACACACACACACACATACATAATATATATATATATATATATATATATATATATATATATATATAGAGAGAGAGAGAGAGAGAGAGAGAGAGAGAAATCCGACTCTTAGTCTATTCGAGCATCATTTCTAAATATTTATCTTAAATTAAAAAAATGTTTGTTCTTTTAAAAATATGCAGGGGCGCTGTTCTGTCTAGTTTTTAAAAAGAGTTTTATGTAATTTTCCCTCAAAATAGCATGAAATAAGATGTTAATAATATTATTTAATTATCATAAAACTTTCCATAGGTTTTGTGATAAAAAAAATAAATTTTATTTTAATAATTTTTTCTTTTATTGGCTTACGGAAAATGTTAACTTTGTTTGAATCGGAGAGAATCACTTTATCATCTTCAATTTTACACGTCGTTATATCCACAGAAGTTAAAAACTCGTAAAAATATTATAAAGAGTAAGAGTTAAAATGGCTCCTTAAGGAACCAGAACCCCAGATAGTATAAAGAAATAATGGGAGTGTAAAAAACTTTATGAGACAAAAAAAAATCTGCCTTCTTTAGATTTTGTAATTAACAAATTTGTGTTAGTTAAAAAGTTTAGTTATGAAAAAACCTGTTCTTTGGAAGTATTCGTATCTAGTTGTCATACACGGCACATTTTCAGAATCTCTTTGAAATGAATTAATTTTGTCAATACTTTAATTAATTTTAAATTTCTCATTTCTACTTTTCATTCGACTCGACTGTTTTATAAATTCTGTGTATTTTGTATTTAATATTGCTTTTCCTGACTTAAATTTTTTGTTTCAAAATATCCACGCTATAAATTTAAATGATAATAATAATAATAATAGTAAATTTGATTTAAGAAAAGTAAGTTTACTGAATTTATAACTTTTTTCGTTTGACTTTTTATGAATAAAGCACCAGATTAAATTCTCAACAATCCTTAAATAGCATTAGGTGTAACTGGATTGAAATATGTTTGCCATTTTTACTTCCTTTTGTTGATACAAAATATATTTTATTTATTTTTTTTAATGATTTCACTAAAATGAGAAAGTTTTCAATTCAATTCATCTAAAAAAGTTTTTCTTACAAAAGTTGAAGCCCTTTTTATCCGGATAACAAATTACCCAATTTTTTTTTTTTTTTAGAATTCACCCTTGCTTCCAAAAAAGGCTTGAAATTTTTTTTTTTAGCATTTTCTGGCTTCAAAAAAGGAGTTAATGGGAGATTTTTAATGGATATTTCTACGTTGTCGGGGCTTTAAATGTCTATAAAAAGCTTTTCTCCGTTCCATTCTTATAGTCTGTAAAAACACAATCTTTTTTTTTAATTTTTTAAAAGTTAAAAAGCTCAATGTACAACACCCATTAAGATTAAAATCTGAAATTACTGATATCTCATAATTCCCAAATGTTTTGTACATTTACAAAAAAAAAAAAATGGCAAAAATTTTCAACCCGTTCCTAAAAAAACATATTCGAATTTATTTAAAATTATGACTATATTTTTATTTTTTCAATATTTTTGAACTTTTTTTTTTTAATTTAGTATTGCCA
Organism: Lycorma delicatula; assembly: GCF_047948215.1. Taxonomy (NCBI): domain Eukaryota; kingdom Metazoa; phylum Arthropoda; class Insecta; order Hemiptera; family Fulgoridae; genus Lycorma; species Lycorma delicatula. The sequence goes on from NC_134458.1 coordinate 146,495,638, forward strand.
TTCTGGGGCTAATTTTTTTAACATTAATTTACCCAATTACTCTGCTTGGAGAAAGAAGCCTCAAAATCAAAATAATTTTACAATTCTGAATTATCAATGCCTACAATGTTTTATATTTTTTATTAAATAGATTTTACTTAAATTTATTGTATTATTTTCACTTTAATTTTTTTTTAACGTTAGGATTAGCGCCGTGAAAGTTCTGCAATTATTTGTTTAAAGACTATTTCATCAAGTAAAAGAAAAGTTATAACAGAGTATTATAATTTAGAAATATTTTTATCCAAAAACTTATAACGAAATAAAAAGATAATTACTTCCCTTTTTTTAACTTATCTAATGTAGGTGTTATATAGATTTTATTGACGTAGACTAATAATGAAATTCAAAAGGTTAATTTATAATAATAAAATAATACATTTATTAAGAAATTAACGCCAAGGTGATATTAGTAACAAGTTGTTCTAAGTATTAAAAAATACTTTCTCTTTAAATTATCACTAAGTTTTTTTTTAGAATTAACCTGTTATATTAAAAAATGAATTTTGTAATTGCATTTTACCGTATACCCACGCAAGTGATTGAATGGTAAAATATGCAGGTTTAATATACACGGATGCATATAAATGAATAATTTAGAATTTTGTTGTAGGTTAGATATTAATAATAAATTAGTTCAAAGAATTTTTAGTGAAAGACAGAGGTGGTAAAGGAGGTGGGTAAATAAAAAGAAATGGATGTATGAAAAGAATATTTTAAAGAGGAAGAAAAACCCAAATGAATTCGTTCTGGTGACGAGATTATCTAGGCTGAAGATTGTTGAAAAGACTTATAAAATACGGAGTATTAAAAATACGTTTTCTTCTTTTAATTGGCATGTACCCAATGTTAGTCATAGGATAAAGACGAAGAATTTGATGCCTTATTCATGAAAATTCAAACATTGTGACATCAGTACTTAAATTATAATTGTTAATTTTAATTTACATAACTTTCCTTTTTTTCCTTAACTTTTTTTTTTATTGATAATTTTGAATTATTTGCTTAAAGATTTGCAACGATTCAATTTAAATGTTTATTACTATTAATTTATTATATTATATTCCATTTTATTTTAATTGTTTTTGTTAATATATTAATGAAATTAATTATAAATTACGCAATTTTTTAAGCTTTTAAAATGGTAATATACGGAATGTTCGAAAAAGAACTCCGCGGTTTTAAATTAAATTTATTAAATTTAGAATTACAATTGTGTGTATTTTATAAATGAAAGTAACAAATTTCAAAGTTTTTTTACCTCTTAATGTAAATCAATATTAGCACTGATTACAGTCCAGCAGACATCAAAACGAAAATCCACCTCATTCTACATGTCTAGGAATCGCTTTCATCGTTACTGTTATTTTTTATCATAGGTGGTCAAGTGATTGGATTTTTTCTCGGTATACGATGTCCTTGTACGTAGACCAAAAGAAAAAATTTATCGGAGTCAAATAAAGACTGGCCAAGCGATAGAAGCTTCTCTGCTAACCGGTCTTCTGCGAACCTGTCGTTGAGCGTAGTCCACACAATTTATGCACGATGTGAAGGGGTTCCATCCTGTTGGAAAATTAGGCCCTCTACATTTTCAGTCTTCAGAAACACAAGGTTTTCTAACATGTTCGAATACACTAAGCCCATAATAGTCTATTCATGAGAAAAAAAATGGCCCAAAAATTTGATTATGTTTGATACCACAACAGACATTCGCCTTCGGGCAGTTGTAAACGAATTCCACCGATTCGTCTGGATTTTCTGAGTCCCGTACTCGACAGTTATGGCGATTCACGATTCCAAGAACATAAAATGTTGCTTCATCGGAGAATAAACTCAGTGCTGTTAGTTTTCACAACCAACCAACTATTAATGAAAAGTCTAGTAAGACTTTCCCGAACGAACATTCTTATTATTATTTTTCCTTCTTGAGGTTTTAGGAGCATCGACTTTGGTCATTAGCCCTTACCAGGTCGAAAAAAAAAGAAAAAAGAAAAATACTCCTTTCTAATCTCGATAAAATTACTTATAAAAAAGTCTTGATAAAATCGAGACTAGTTTTATCACCAAAAATCATCTAATAAAGATTTTTCATAAGATATTAAAACCCTTAAAGAAACACAGATGAAAAGGATGTAAAGGGCTCTTGCCACTTAAAAACACATAAACAAACACATTTAAAACACTTCCAAACTCGTTATAAAATACTAAAATAACGAAAATACACAAAACATTTCTATCGAAATTTTGCCTAAAAGAAAGCCTGCTACCTGCCACTTTCTGTTCGTTTAAGGTTGATAAAGATGCTCTGTATGGGGAGGTGGAGGAGCTAAAAAGAATCTTTTAAAATATTATTGTTATTATTTTTATTATTATTATTATTATTATTATTACTACTGTTCTCTCAACATTAATCCATTCCTGACAAAGTTATTATGTCCAGCTTCTATCTACGCGTCATACGCTAAGTATAATTTATTTATCTCGTGTTTTGGCAGTTTTATGGTATATATTTTTTTTTTCAATTATTAAAAAGTTATTTTTTCCGTCATTTTGGGGTCTTACATTTTATAAAATTGACGATATTTATATATTTTATGCATTTTAGTAAACTTTAAATTAGTGCGTTTGAACCAACGTGATAGGTTACATCGTTATTGCGTAATGATTATTATAAAAGTTTAATTTTGGTGGCCGTTTTGAGGTGAACCCGACGGCCGATCACGGCTATTCGTGAATGTCTGTAAACCTCTAACGATGCTTAATCCGAATCCGAAATCAAAATCGAAATCCGAGACAAAAAATGTTCACACAAATACATATTGAATTCAATAACGAAGTGTTGTTCGTTGAAAATTAATTTTACCACGGTTGTTATGAATTGAACTCTGTGCGTTATAGTTAAGTTTAATTTCATGGAGTAATTGCAGTTTATAAGCATGAAGTTTCAATCGATTGCGAGCAAAATCATGAACAGTGCTTTTAGGAATGCTTAGTTTACGACTAACACTATAAACTGAACGTTTTGGGCTTTCTTGGAAAAACAGTCGAATTCATTATGTGTTTTCGACAGTTTTTTTAGGCCTATCCAGGGAATATCCTTTCAAAACGATTCCAATTTCCAAAAAAAAATATTCAAACCATTTACTTATGCTTTTGTCACTCGGAGAATTTCTGCGATAGACTCCCGTATAATTTCTTTGTACAACAGTCACTGATTTTGTTCCTGCGAACCGGTACACTTCGTTTTCTCTTGTGGCAACGCCATGGTACTGAAGCCAGGGTCATAACAACTTGGTCTGTCCTACAGTTTAACGCAGCAGCTATCCGATGGAGAATATATTGACTAAAACTTAATTTTTTCTACTTCAAGATTACACATAAAACATTGTTGAGTACTCTAAAATAAAAATTATATCCGTTCTTGAAACACTGGAGTTCATTTTCAGACACCAGGTATATTACACTGTGTATATATATATATATATATATATATATATATATATATTTATTTATTTATTTATATATTTATATATATATATATATATATATATATATATATATATATATATATAATATAAATTTTACTTTTATTACTGCACAATTGTAAAAATTGTAGATGACAACTCTTCTACTTCCTAATACGTATTTATTCCGATTTTCCTTTAAATTTTTAATTTTTTTTCAGTTTTGCAGTGTTAAATGTCTTCTGCATTTCTTCAAATGTAGGTGCCATTTTTAAGCTTTTTATAAAATTAATTTAAGATCTAGAATGGTCTCGCTTGGGCCAAAGTTCATTTCAAAACTAAAATTGTTTTCGTCAAATGCATTTTCTACCTCATCTTCTATTTATCTTATTCTAATCTATTAGTTCTAATCTTTAAACTATTCTAGAAAATATTTCCGATTCCTGAGACGTTAAATTAAGAGTGCAATGATTGTAATATTACGCGCTCGCATATGTGTGTGGTCACAATGAAGAGCATCAAAATATTCATTGCAGGTTGTGTTCATTCGTATCTGGCTATTAAACTAATGTGAACGGTCACATCCGGTCATTGCCATGGTTTTAATAGATTTTTTTTCTCTTTAGATTATAAAAGAAACATTTAATGGCACTTATAAACATAAATAATAAAATTTATTACAGATCATCAAAGTTCCCACACATCATCGATTACTTTTTTTTAGTATTTCCTGAAATACTATAACAAATTGAATCTTATAGTTTTATATAAAATACATTTTAATGTCTTAACTATACCCTATTAAAATATTTCTACATCCCATAACAGTTAATTTACAATTAAATCATGACATCATTTACAAGTATTGGTTTTACACCTCTACTCCAATACTAGGGTATTGTGTTTGTATATTTCGTTTTATTTACGCTGGTATAACTCCAGAACAACTGTATCGGCTTTTCGAAGTATTTATCAAATGATTCATTTTAATCACGCAAGTAACACTGGGTACACGATAATTTGAAGAAAAATAGAATGGCAAATAATAAAGGTCATTTTCTACAAACTGGAAAACCAAAATTTTTTAAATAATAAAGATTTGGGTATCAAATGAAAGTGCTTCAGAAGAGAGAAATTTAAGTATATACATGTTATAGTGTTTCATTTATTGTTATAAATTGTCCTTAAAGGTGAAGCCGAACTCTAGTAAGTGATTGTACTTAACATACTGAAGAAAAAATATCCAGCGAACATAGGTCCGAAAACGCATATTTTTCTGGTCACATTAGTAAAATTAGTAATTTTAATCAGAAACTACGATAATAAATCCATTTTGAAACGACCGCCATTTTGAAATTTGGCAACGAAGAGTATCGTTTTTTTTCTTATTAAAAAATGTTAGTTTAAAATAAAGTACAAAATTTTATCGCGTTATTTCCAACCGTTCTCGAAAAATAATTTTTTTCTTAAAAAACTCAAAATAGCGTTCTGACAAAAAAATATGCGTTTTCAGACCTATGTTCACTGGACATTTTTTCTTCAGTATGTTAAGTACAATCACTTCCTAGAGTTTGACCTCACCTTTAAAGGACACTCTGGTGTATGATTTTTTTTTCCCCGTAGTTTGTTTAAAATCGCATCGACGATAATAGTAGTTAGCGACTTAAATAAAACTAAATGTTCATAAATAATTAGACAATAACCACCGAACAGAAATAAATTTAAATCCCACGAAATAAATCAATTAATTTTAACCAATATAATATTAAATTGATTTATATTAAATCTTATTGGGAATCCGTTAAAGAAATAATTGGAAATTGTACAGTAGAAAAGTAGATAAAAAAATCACATTTCATAAATTAAATTTATTTATTTTGAATAGTGATTTAAGAGTGTTAATAAGTTTCAAATTCTGTGTGATGCGATGTAGATGCGAATTGAAAATAATAATAAAAATCAAATCATTGAAAAAAATTTTAAATAGTTTTTAATATTTGTGTAGATTTTTTCGGTGTAGATAACAAATCTTTTAGTTTTTCTTGAAGTTATACTTCTTTTGGCGCGTTAGGAGAAGCTGATCAGAGTGTATTTTCAGCAAGTTACGGAAGTGCACACCCCGATGTAACAACCATGAAGATTTGTGCAGGCCCAAGTGGATCAGTTTGCACGCACATGCATGTAGTGTCTAATTCAATCAGTCGTTCAATGCAGTTAAGTGATTAGCACGTGTTGAGTAAACACAACATAACAGATATTGAGTCGTAATAAATTTATATTTATATACACGGATTTCTGAAGACGGATATTTTAAACTGTGAATATTGTTGTTCATATTCATAAAACTTTATATTGCAGCGTATATATATATATTTTATACGCTTTTATTTAACTCACGCTTATTTTCGTTTTGTCGGCAACGGGATGATCAAAACTTTGCCGTCGATTTTTAAACTTTTTCCTGATACGATGGTGAGCTCAGAATTAGCTTAATCATCCATTATGCATTACAGTACAATTCGGTGCAATATTTTCACGAATAAATTGTTTCCAGTAGAATATTAGTCGTTTCAAGTATTCGTAAAAAAAGATTCATTTCGTTCAAAAGATTCATGGTTCGAAGAAATTCGTTTAAATTCAACTTGGTTCTTTTGATTCGTTCAAAATATTCATAAAGTTTTAATTTGTTTTCACACATTCAAAGTTTTTATCTTAAAACTCAAAATTTTATCACAAAAGTTTAGTTGTAAAAGCATTTTTTAATTTAAAATTGTTATTCATATCAAGAAATAATGACTAAAAAGTTAAAAAAATGTAGGTTTATAAAACCTTTTTTAAATTCACATGAAATGACTTCCTTTACGGAAATCATTTAAGTTCATGGAAACAAGGAATTAAATAATATGTTTTTACAAAATTAATTTATATTTATAAAGGGTTTTGAGTAATTTTCTTTACAAGAATCATCTACAATTTTATTCCATAAATCAAAGCGTTGTTAATAAAAGTATTTTTTTAAATTTAAGTAATTTTTAATATATCTGAAGGCCTTAAATATTTTCGACGTAGATAAAGTTTTTTGGTTCGCTAAAATATTGGTGTTTTACTTTTTTCATACAAAAAATAACTGTATTAATTCTTTTCACAAATATATATCGATAAAATTTAATCCAATTTTTACAAATTTTAAACCAAATTTAAACCATTATTTATTGATAAAAATAAAAATTTGGTTGAAAATTATTCAACTAGCTTCAAAAAAGGAGGTTTCTCAGTTCATTTCGCCTTTTCTTTTAAATGCATGTCAACCCTTTGATTTTTATCAACTAAATCAATTTTAATGAATTTTTTATACCATCATGAGTTCCTTCCCGTATAACTTGAATAGGAGTATATTTTAAATGAAAATTTACAGGATCTACGAAAGAAGTTTTATTTAATTGTTGCTATTATTATTTAGCACTGGGTTATTACAATATTATGATAAATAGCTTGATATATTTTGATATTCAAAGCATTTTTATATGAAACTTCTAGAGAATTGATTGAAAAGTTTACATTTAATTTGTAAAAAGCAATTTAAAAATAATTTTAAAAAGCATACATATAAAACCTTTGAATTAATATTTTATAGGAATGTACGTATATAAAGTAAAATAATAAATACTTTCGCATTCCAAACAGTCTTAGCTGTCGCTTAATGGTAATCTCTTTACGTTGTTTCTCAGCATTAGTTTGTATTTAGATGCCGCCTTGGGGTTTATCCATTTCTGGCAAATGAATTTCTTTGTTCGTATGGGTTGAAAATTTTTGTAGGCCTACTACAAATATTTTTATATTTTTTTTATTAAATAAAAATGCAGAAAACGCAATAAAATTACAATATAAATAAAATTAGAAAATAAATTACACCAATCTAAACACATGAGCGCGCGCGAATATACATATACACTGAAAAGTAAAAAATAATTGTTTAATACTTCTTTAAAATCTAACTTTTGTCGGCCCTAAATTGCAACCAAACCAAAAACTTAATAAAACATAATTTTATATCCATTCAAAGAATTTACACTAAAGAGAAATTGGAAAAGTACAGCTTTTTCTGCATTTTTTAAGTTTATTTTATTTTTACTTATTTTATTCGTAATCAAGTGTTTTGTTCGTTTCTAAACTCTTCTTTTTTAATATAGTGAATTGCTGTATTTCCGTTTATTACTTTTACTAGTAGAAGAAAAAGCAGAGAATAGAAATGCTGAAAAATAATGATAATTCATTGTGTAGGTCAAATAAAACTAATAATTTTCAAGATGTAGATTGGATTTAGTAAAAATACTAAGATTAAGATTTAGCGTATAATAAAAAGGAATAAAAATTTGCATATTAATATTCGATTACAGATGGTATAAAATAAAAAAAAATTTTTCATCATTTTGAATCATCGCTGGCCAAAACTCAACCAGTATTTTCTAATAACCATTTATTAATTATAATTTAACTGTTAAAAAATATTAAAGAACATTTAGTTTTACTTCATAATATTTAATAGATGAATTGATGGTTGACAGTTAATTTACAAACAATACATATAGCTAGTATTTAATTCCAGACTTAAATATTAATTATTTGGGGCGATTCCTTTTTAAAAATCAATCATAATATACGAAAACACTAAGAATTTTCATTTTTTTACACGAGACAAGCTTAGTTTATCTTTTTTTAATTTTATTTATTACGCTTTTATTTATAAGCTTATTTTATTTAATTATTTTTGTCATATTCCGGTTCTTTTCATCAACTTTTTTTAATACTTCTTTATTTAAAAGATATGATGTTTTAAATGTTTTTAAAAGAAGGCCAGCTTGTCTCAGAATGTTTTGAAAATAAAGATCCTTTCTACACTAATTAGGATTTGAGCAGTTATTTTTAGCACGGAATGAGGACAAAGGAACTGCCTTCTAAAGTTTTTAATTAGTAACATAGAAGATGATAAATGTTATTGATAAAATATTAATTAAATGATTAATGTTGTTTTATAATAAAAGAGTGTTCTGAATTCGCCAAACTGATACAAAGATTTTAATCTAATAATATTAATATCATGATATTTAACAAATAAAATAGACAGAATAAATATTCAGAAACTCGTTTATCAATACTTTATTTGTGTGCACATCAATTTGTTAATTTAATGTACTTAATAAATAAATTATTTATTTTAATTACATTTCATTTACACTTGCATAGTAGCTAAATGCAGTACTTTTATCGACAAACTGTTAAATAATGTATCAGCGCGCTCTAGACAAACTAATTTACTTATGACTTTTTTCGAGCGGTTTATTAATTTAGTCTATATTTTTTATTTATATATGTATTAGATCAACAACATATTATGAGATTTTTATTTAAAATATTTTTCACTTTAAGAAAATGTAAAAATATATCTAATTAAATGAAAATTTTGTTAGATAAACAAAAATAATTTTATCTAAAATTCACAGTGATCATGATTTTTTTTATACTAAGCTTATATAGTAAAATTTTCGTTAAGGTGGTCGTACTCGCTTTGGCAGTGTGTACACGAGATTTGGAACGATACAGAGAAGATTAGCATGGCCCCTGCGCAAGGATGACACGCAAAATCGTGAAGCGTTCCACATTTTTTGTGACATTTTACATCGAATTTTTTAACCACTTTTTAAAAGATTTCTTTTAGTAAAATTTAATATTAATTTTTTATGTATTAATATGGATTATAAAAACATAATTTTGATCCGGGTTCGAATTCCGGTCAGACATGAAATTTTTTACATTACAAAAATTCATTATCATCCGATAATCGTGATCATTGAACTTCATTGAATTATTTCTAAATAAATAATTTACTAAAAAATTACATCGATCCTATAACATTTGCTCCGAGATATTATAATTAACGTGTTTGCTGCCACCTAAAGAAAGAATGACTGAACATTTTTGTAGAGAAACAAACCTTAAATTATTTTCATTGGCGCTTATATTATACATAAATGCTTTCAGTTAAATTAAAATTGCACTGATAAGGGTTACAGCTTTTTTCGTGGAAATTTTTTCGAAAATTTATTTTATCGTTCTCTTTTTAAATATAAAACACAGTTATCTATTATAAACGTGAATAAATGTCAGGCTTGGTATTCTATTTTCCCAGCGAATATAGAGTTTTTTCGTTTAGAAAACGAAATCATTTTTTTTAAATTTATTATTTCAAAAAATATATTTAATGAAACGAATGAAGAACTAATTTTACTTTCCCGTCTAGATAGCGCTATAGCAGAACTATAGGTGTAAAGGGAAAGTATTGTATCGATCCAATTTGGGTATATGCGGTTTCACAGTATTTTGACGTTTTAACACCTAAGGAACCCAAAAAACCGGAAATTTTCCGAATGTTAATGTTCGTATGTACTTGTGTGTTCGGTGTTGGCCTCTAAATCACCTTATATCTCCAGAACTACAAGACAGATGTATTTTTTAATTGTTTTAAAATCCATATAATTTATCTAAAAAAAAACCAATCATCATTGAATTTAATTAATCTAATTTAATAATACTTCCTTCACGATTAATAACAATTAGCTTTTTATATTCTGAAGAACATAAAATTTTATAAATTCTGTTTAAATTCTGTGAGTGTGGTGAGTGTGTGTGTGTGTGTGTGTGTGTGTGTTGTGTTTGCGATTTAGAATGAGAATATTGTAGGATGTTCTGCTTAATATAATATATATTTTTTATTTATTATATATATATATTTGTAGAAAGAACAATTAAGTGTATATAAGAAGGATGAGATAGTGTAAACAATGAAATCATTAAGAGTGGGTCGTCTCGATGTTAGTGTGTATGTGTAAAGTAAGTAGGTTTCAAATGTGGGTTGTCATTTATGATTGGTGTATTAGAAAATTATGACGTCATAAACTCATTCATTCATTCATTTCCTTACCTATTTAACCATCTCTACCTTTTTTCTAGTTCATTCATGCTTTGTTTTCATTTCTTTTATCTGTGTGTGTTTCGTTTTTTTTCTTATTGATGTAGGTAAATATATACTGAATTATCCATAGAAAAGCAGCAGCTCCATTTTTATTAGTCCCACAGATTGAAAAATGAACGTCCCAAAGTATAATAATTAAGTTTAGAGTTGCACGAAAAACAAAAGTTTTCCGCACATCTAATTTAGCTTTATTTAATTAGAATAGACAACTCCGTTTTTTTTATGTAAATATTGGATAATTCATATTAATAAGATGTATATTTGTTGCATCCTTTGTTTCCAAAAACTGGATTTCTTATTAATTGTAGCCTAAAAATAAATAATTGCCGAGATAAAGAACCAGGCAAGTAATCGCATATTTCAATTAAATTTAGTTCATAGTTAGACATTAATCTATCGATCTTCCTGAATCACGAAGACCGATACTAGTTACCATTCACTACTTTATTGTTAGATTAGCTTTGTATTTTAAAAAAAAATTAGATTATTTTTTAAACAGTCACCATTTATATATTTATGAATATAAATCATCAAAAGGTCTTTGTATTATGAGATTTTACTTTATGAATTTTTTTTATTTTTTTAGAATGTTTCTTATATTTTATGATAAAAATAAAATGTACTGAAGAAAATAAATAAAGAAGTTTACAAAACATATCATATTAAGTAAATTAATTTATTTTAAAAATAAAAAATTGCTATACAAACATTATTATTTATAATATTACAATTATTATTAAATTAGATGTGTTTAAATAAATAATTTAAACCGTGCTAGTAGCATTATATTTTAGTTAATGAATTTAAAGCTTAACAACTCGCTTCGTAATGGTCGTGAAAAAATCAACTATATAATTTTATTAAAAATAAATTTTTATATTAACCAATGAAATTTTATTTCATTACAACAATTTTTCCTAACAAATTTTTTTAAAGATACTCCTATCTAGATACTTTTTAACCAACTTGGCTTTCCTATTAAACGCGTGAAAAATGTCCTCAAAATATCCTTAATTATATTATTAATAAAAAATATTCCAAGTAATAACTATTTGAGTCAGGAATTGTTACTTTTACAAATTTAAAACAATGAAAAAACTGGTATATTCGTACTGATTATACGAGCAACGAAATGTATATATATATATATATATATATATATATATATAATTATTTTTTTTTGTTTCAGTCATTTGACTGGTTTGATGCAGTTCTCTAAGATTCCCTATCTAGTGCTAGCCGTTTCATTTCGGTATACCTCCTACAACCCTAACAATTTGTTTTACATATTCCAAACTTTGCCTGCCTACACAATTTTTTCCTTCTACCTGTCCCTTCAATATTAATTTGTTCCTTCTAAATCTTTTTTACTCTCAGCTAGAATTACTATATCATCAGCAAATCGTAACATCTTTATCAAATCGTAATATCTTTATCGAACAATGAACTCCACTGATGAAGTCCTACGCAAGAACTACCGCATGAAAGTAAACAAGAACAAAACGAAAGTAATGAAATGTTGTAGAAATAACGAAGATGGACCACTGAATATAAAAATAGGAAGAGAAAAGATTATGGAGGTAGAAGAATTTTGTTATTTAGGAAGTAGAATTACTAAAAAAGATGGACGAAACAGGAGCGATATAAAATCCCGAATAGCACAGGCGAAATGAGCCTTCAGTCAGAAATATAATTTTTTTACATCAAAATTAAATGTCAGGAAAAGATTTTTGAAAGTGTATGTTTGGAGTGTCGCTTTATATGGAAGTGAAACTTGGACGATCGGAGTACCTGAGAAGAAAAGATTAGAAGCTTTTGAAATGTGATGCTATAGGAGAATGTTAAAAATCAAATGAAGAGGTGCTGCGGCAAATTGATGAAGAAAGAAGCATTTGGAAAAATATAGTTAAAAGAAGAGACAGACTTATAGGCCACGTATTAAGGCATCCTGGAATAGTCGCTTTAATATTGGAGGGACAGGTAGAAGGAAAAAATTGTGTAGGCAGGCAAAGTTTGGAATATGTAAAACAAATTGTTAGGGTTGTAGAGGGTATACCGAAATGAAACGACTGGCACTAGATAGGGAATCTTAGAGAGCTGCATCAAACCAGTCAAATGACAAAAGACAAAAAAAAAGTTAGAGTTATCAAGGAAAGTGAGGAATAAAGTAGTTTCTCATTACCTTCTTTACCGAACCGAATATTCTACTGTGTGTATCCTCATATTCATTATCCTCATATCATTGAAATATTATATGCAAGTATCAACTTCTTTTTTGTTTCGCCAGAGTATCAGGTAGTAAAATGAATACGAATTACGCTCAGAGAAAGCAGTTCTGATCAAAGCCGCTTATATTTCAGATTCATTACAGTCATGAGAAAGGCCGGAGACTATGTAGTCTAAAGCAAAGATGCTTTGTTCGTATGCTCTTTCTATAAGAAATGGATTTACCGTCTCCATACGGTAAATTTAGTCGATTATATAAACAAATAACTTTGTACTTTTCTATCTAACAAAATTATTGACAAAACGTCGAAAAAATATAGTAAATGATAATAAATTATTTTTTTATTGGGAAGTAATTATTTTAAAAATTCTCTATATATATTCTTTAAAAAAAGATTAAATAAATAATACAAAAATATCTAATACTTAATGAATTATTAAATTTCTTAAACTTATTAAAAAAATATTAATAAATAAAAGAAACATAAATGTATTATGCTTGTATTACAACAACCTACTCTTAAAAACCACAATCTCAGTATTCTGTATTGTATTACAACGTGGCGATGATGTCAGGAGGGTAAAATAAAACAGAAGAGGGGAGAAGAAATGCCCACGCATAACATGTCAAGATCAATCACGCTTTCACTAGCGTAAGAAAACGACTTTAACGTGTACTATAAAAATATAAAACTGACTGAACTCTAGTTATGTTCTAATTGAATGCATATACAGATTCAAGTTGTTGAAAAATACCGAATAAAACCAATAATGATAATAACATAAAATATTAAAATACCGCAACTGGACCGCACCCACGCACTCTATTGGATTTTAACTTGAACTATATAACTGTATATCTAAATTACGTACGTGCCGTAAACTGGGCCAACGTTATAACATTACGAATAACTTGTATGTCCCGAGTAGTGCACTAAAATCTGTTACAAGTAATATATTTATTTATTTCGAGGAATATTTTTAATAAATAATGATAATAAAATTTTACTGTCAAGAATAATAATATATTTAGTATATTTCAACATAATTAGTACTGTTTTTGTTATTGTTACTTTATAATAAACTGGTTTATTTGTTTTTTTCTTTAAATTAGTATCATGGCTCTCAAAATATCATCAACTTTAATAATCATTGTTTTCAAAATCTCTCGCTCTCTCTCACTCTCTCTCTCTCTCTCTCTCACTCTCTCTCTCTCACTCACTCTCTCTCTATCTCTCTCTCTCTCTCTCTCTCTCTCTCTCTCTCTCTCTCTCTCTCTCTCTCTCTCTCACTCTCTCTCTATCTATTTATCTATCTATCCTTTATCTCTCTGAGGCATAAGCACATAAAGCAACAAACCAGTTATATACTGCTGTGTGTGAGTGTATATATATATATTATATATATATATATATATATATATATATATTATTATTATTAAATATGTCTATAAAATAAAAATTCCTAGAATGGATTGTTAATTATAGATAAGACCAAATTGACTTGACTAAAAGCAAGGTCAAAAACGTAATACTGTATCTGCTTAATTAATAACTTAATTTTTTGTAAAAGGATCTCGATTTAAATTTTATAAATTCAATAAAAAATAAATTTGATATAGCTCTGATGATAACGTATATGATAAAGCAACTCTCTCACTCTCTCTCTGTCCCTCTCGCTCACCCTTTCTCTCTCTCTCTCTCTCTCTCTCTGCGCGCGCGCGCGTGCGTGCGTGTGTGTGATTGTCTGTTTGTTTGTATGTTTGTGTGGGTATTATCTATATAAATACATCCGTAATCGCAAAATTTATTAATATAGTCTTTGTACTGTAAACAGTCACACGGGTAGATAATGCAGATAATACGACCTCTATCGATGTTAAGTATCATTAAAAAGATACGGATGCATCTTAAGGTAACGAAACCATTACGATTCTAGCAGTACCCGATGTGAACAAAACATAAATTAGTTTTTAAAATTGTATTACCATTTGTAGGAAAAAAAATAATTCCTTACCAGGCGATATTAAGGAAAGTGAAGAGCGAAGTGTTTTTTCGCTTATATTCACTATACTGAATATATTGTTGGATATAATTACTCCCAAGTACACATAAATGAAGTTTAAATTACATTTTGTTTAAAAATTGTTGCGTAAAACCAAAATCGGCAAGAATAAATTTTAGTTATTGAACAATTAACAGGATATATTTTTTAGAAGTTTTTGTTAGTTTTACACTAATTGTTGAGTTGAGTTAGGTTAAACAAAAAATCAAGAAAGGAATATTTCTTAGTTTTTTAAACAGATATCTAGTAATAAAAAAAGTGCACTGGCTATTAGAAAAAAATTATAAAGAAAAGACTTTGTTGTGAGTTATTATATATATAAAAATCTAGCTGTTTCTTTGAGTCTGTTACTTTTTCACGCAAAAACTACACAACCGATTGAGCTGAAATTTTGCAGTAATATAGTTTTTATACCTGGAAAGAACATAAGACTATTACTGTTACGAAATATTTCATCGTTTCAAGACGGTAGCTGTTTTAGTGGCTTGCAATAACAATCGGATTATGTTCCTTGCCGATGTTCAACTTTACCTACTACCAAATGTTTGGTCAAATCCAATCCAGAAACTATTATCAGTAATTAAATTTTCTACAAAACAGGTCTCATTGTCTTTTTGATTTTTTCGATTATCGAAAAAAGCAGCTTTAAATTTGCGACGGTGTATTGCGTACATTCCTTTAAACTTTCTTTTCACTTTTAAGCGCCTTCAGTTTCCACTTAAAGTTACTTTTTCGATGACAATAAATAAGTCACAAGGGCAGACACTTCAAGCGGCTGGTCTTCAATCGGAGGGTAAGTGTTTCTCGCATCGGCAACTGTACCCTATGTGGCTTGCTCCAATCTGAATATATACGCTCGAGAGAAAAGTTGTAAATATTGTGTACAAGTCCATTCTTTAGATTATGTTGTTCGCAAACTTTCCACAAAAATAAATTAAAATAAAAAACCAAGTACAGTCATCTCTTCGTGGTGTTTGTCTGGTAACGCTAATTTTGTGTCTTCTATATTGAAATTTTGTTGTCTTCTACGTTTCGATTTTCACAATCATGAGGATAATGAAAACTATGAGGATCCAGATCACTGGCTGGGTTAGTTTAAATATAAAATATTTTGTCTTTATCCGATTTCCTTTTTTTTACAATTCTTTTACATCTAAATACCATTTTCATGTTATAAACCTATTTCGTTTAGTTTTCCTTAATTTAGGCAGTTGTAACTTGATTCCAAAAAATAATATGAATAATATGCTTCTGAGATGAGCAAAAACATTTTTTTCTCATTTTAATACAAAAAAAAATTTTGTCAAAATATTTGTTAAAAATATAAATTAATAATAATTATTAAATGAACGGTATTTATATTGGTTTATTTTGTTTTGATATATTATTTATTATCTTTCCTAATTTAACAATACTTTTATTTATTTTATATGTACACATAGAAAAGTCCTTGATTTAAAATCTACCATTATAATATTGGCTATTATTATAATTACAAACTAATCATGTAAATCTAACTTTTAAGATTATATTGAAATTAAATATCAAGCCATTGACCGACGAATTAGAAATAATTGTTAGCATTTCTTAATGTAAACACATTAGATATTTGATATTTAAGTTATTGAAAATACTTCAAATATCATATTTGATTTTTCAAGGCTTATTCTTCAAGGTTTTAGAACACTGATCATGGTAACTTTTAAATTTTATAATTCATGCTATCAAATAGTTATATTTGTATAATCTTTTTTTCTTTCTCTGCTTAGCCTCCGGAACCACCGTAAGGTATTACTTCAGAGGATGAATGAGGATGATATGTATGAATGTAAATTAAGTGTAGTCTTGTACAGAATATTTTTATAATCAAAAATAATTTTAAATTCCGACGTATTTTTTTTTTTTTTTATTGCATTACGTTGATTGCATTACATTTGATTTTTATTGCATTTAAGAAAAAAATATATATACACTTATATAAAAACTGTATGTGAAATTAGATATGTGTAATAATAATAATAACAAATAGAATTCAAAAAATATGAATAAATAAAAATTTGTAGCTAATCAGTTTCCAAAAATACTTAGGGAAGCTCCGAATTCGGACATCGGTCAGTTGCGTCTGCCTGAAAAATAACCCAGTCAATTGCGTCCCTCATAGGAAATTTTATCCGGTCAGTTGTATCCCTCAAAGGAAACTTTACCTGGTCAACTGAGTCCATCGTGGGAAATTACACCTCCTATTCCGAAAAATTGATCATAACAATAAACATATATACAAATGTATCTTCCTCTAATGATTTGTGGTTTAAATATCCCAATAAAAAGCAAAAACATATTTCCCTTTTTTTAGTGATCATCAGTTGTAGATATCCCTTGAAAGGAACTACAATATATGTTTTGTCTAGTCACTTAAATAATTTTATCAATTTCTGTACAACTTCTATTTTTATTTTTTACTTTATTATTTTTTTTTATCTCTGTGTATTTAATTTGCTACTTCTTGTATAGCTACTTATAATAATTTTGTCAATCTTCTATGTTACTTTATTTTATTGGTAAAAATTTCATCCAGACAACCTGTACATGTTACATTCGAGAATAGGTTTTTCTGGTGAATTTATTCAATTGTTCCCGAAGATACATTTCCTTTTCTTCTATCCTTTTATATTTGTTATATTTACTTTGCTTTTAATATGTTGTTCCAGCCCGGAAATTTTTCACATCAACAACACTGAATATGTTGGGATAAGAAGTATGAAAGTGCGCATTTAATCGAGCGTGAAATGATTCGAAGTCGTTCGTTGTACGATTCAGTGAAACGCTGAAATCCGCCCATATTCATGGAGGAAACCTAGCATCACGAGAAATGTAATTGTCGAATACGTAATCTGTGAAAATTCTTATATTTTCTTTTCCATCTGGTTGTAATGCCATTAGACCGTCTGTGAAGCAGACGTCTACGTTGTCGGGACTTAATAAGGGTAGCCAAAAGATAATTTCAAAAAACGGCTGGTTTCCGCGTTCGATTTATGTTCAGAAGACAACCCAAGAGAATTTTTTCCCACCATTTTTGCCCTAGATGAAAACAACAACTCTTGATCTAAATTGAAGTTCAAATAACTTTTGTAGCACCATGTATTGCAGATTAGAAGACTACAAACATTTCTTCAGGATCACTGGGCAAATTATACGATTCGCATTTCGTGAGACAATTGACTTGTACATTTCGGTGTAAGTGCAAGAGTCCTTGTCCAGTAACAGAAAATTAAAACTAGTGGTACTACAACTCCTTTACTTATACATATATTGTGAACAACTGTTTGAAAAATGTTGGATAACTTTAAAATGCATCAACATAGAGTTTGGGCGTTTCCCGCAGAATTTTTAAAATGTTCTTGTCGATAAATAAACAACTCCTTTTTCTGGGTCGTTCATAATGAGGAAGTCTTCCCCAGTATTGGTGATAATTTCCATTTCTTGCAGAGCGCGATGAGTTTCAAAGCGACGTTTTGGAAGACTTGGATGAATCGATTCTCTGGACCGCCTAATTACACGCTTCATTATTTCAACGTCTGTTAATAATATTTCTACATCTCCAATGTTTATCAATTATCTCTGTAAGAGGTTTTAATGGCCTACATAAAATATCTTCAGCTGCTTTTCTTTTTACAGAATTTTTTATCTTTTGTATGTTTATCATATTTTCTTCTGAACGTGATTAACTTACACTTCTCACTTTTCATAACTTCCATGATCGATGCGCTACACTTGCTACACACTACACACAGTTTGTCAGCTCTTACTAACGACAACTAAATGATGAATAAATCCCGAAAAAGGTATAAATATAATAAGAAGCAAGTGGGATGAGAGTGTTGAACTGATCTTGTTGTTAACAGTAATGGGGACGCAATTGACCGGTTTGAAAAAGGGGTGTTGAATAACGGCGGACGGAATTGACCGAACCCGCTGAATTCAACTCATGGGCTGAAGACTTCAATTGCTGGTATTACGGAGTCAATACGACACAATGTATAAAATTTTATTAGTTGAATAGTTTCTTCTTTTTAATTTTGTCTCTAAGGAACCCAATATTTAACATCTATTTTGCCTTATTTTATTCTTTTCTTTTTTTCCTGTATTGATCCATAATTTCACTGTGCCATTTCTCATTTTCTTCATTGGATCTTAACCTGTATTTTTTTCATTTTGGCTTAGAGACTTTCTAAGTCTCTAAAATTTACCTCAGCTGAATTTCCTATTTTTCTGTCAATTTGTTTAATATGTTTTCTCTCAAGCATGTAATAATAATGATATTTATTATTTACTATATAATCTTTTTTAATTTGTATATTTTTACACCCCTATTCCATGAACAAATTTATTTTTAATGTTGGATATCTTATGTAAATTTAAAAATGACGTTGCAGTCATGATTTTAACAGACTGTGAAGTAAAAAAATCTGATCTGGACACCATACGAATTCCTTGTGCGCCTATTAAATTACATATACACTCTTTTTAAAATGAAAAGTACATAAAATTTTATTTCATTAATAACTTCTGATATAGTTTCATTTTTTTAATTTTTTTTATTGTTATTATTTATCTTAAAAAACATTTTTTTTACAATCAGAGGTTAATAATTATTAATAAATCAATATATTTAAACTAAAAAACAAAGTTAAAAAAAGAAAAGGAGATGAAGTCTGATTCGAACCGATGTGATCTTGTAAGATCCAAATATTTCATTAATTAAAGTTTTACTTGGCTATAACTCTGGAACCAATGAAAATAAGTACCACAAGATATATCGTTGAAAAGCTCTCAATGAGGGCTTATTACTGCAGTTAAGAAAAAGTTCAAAATTCAGATTCTTTTGGATTTGGGTTATTAGAACACGATTGAACAGATTCGATTGCAACAAAAAGGGAAGTGCACAACTAGATGTTACAAGTCATAAATAAAAAATTTCAACATTCTACGGCTAATCGTTTTTGAGTTATGCGAGATACATATGTACGTATGTACGTACAGACGTCACGCCGAAACTATCCAAAATGGATTCAGGGATGATCAAAATGGATATTTCCGTTGAAATCTGAAAACCGAAATTTTTTGCGATCACAATAATTCCTTTACTTCGTACAATGAAGTAAAAAATTAAATTGCTCGTGTGATGGAAAGGAATTGAAGAGGGGGCGGGGTCATATCAGATAAGAAAGAGAGATTTGTGGAAAAGGGACAGTAACGCGCAACTTCCACCGTTGCCAACCAAGCGTATACATTGAAAAATACTACATTAACTTAAAACAAAATCTATCTAAAGGTAAAAATGTATGCATATTATTTTCCTATATACTACATTAGAAGTAGCGTAAAATTAAGGACGACTTACTTTATTAATTATTGATCGGCGCTACAATCCATGGAAAACCATTCATCCAAACATCCCTGATTTCAGCAATCCTCCACAATATCCAACCACCTCCCTCTTGGTCTTCCTCTCCTTATTCTTCCATCTGTTTGTTCCGCTTCCAAAATCTTAGTCTACTTTCTGTTCATTTTGGTACTGAGTTTTCTGACCTTTCTTTTTTCTGTTTAGTCTCCGGTAATTACCTTTCAGATAATACTTGAGAGCATGAATAAGGATGATATGTATGAGTGTAAATGAAGTGTACTCTTGTACAGTCTCAGTTCGACCATTCCTGAGATGTGTGGTTAATTGAAACCCAACCACCAAAGAACACCGGTATCCACGATCTAGTAATCAAATCCGTGAAAAATAACTGACTTTATTAGGACTTGAACGCTGGAACTCTCGACTTTTAAATCAGCTGTCAGATTTAGACTTCCAAATCAGTCTTTGGGAAGTCGCGTTCACTACTAGACCAAGCCGGTGGGTTAAAGAGTTTTCTGACCAAGCAGATCAGAGTTTTCTGAACTGATCTGAGGTAAAGTAACGAGTTCCGTAATCTTTTTTAAAATTCAATTATATGGAAGGTCGGTTCACAGATCCTATCAGAGCGAAGGGGCTGACTCTTAGCTGACACTCTAGAGCACACTGAACTTCAAAAGAGTTTGTTCTTTCAGTTCTTCTTACTCCTTGAGGCAGTTCGATGTTCTGAACCATTCAAGAAAAGTACTAAATTAAGAATATTATCCTCAGTTACCCAACACATATCTGTTAACCGTTCCGTTACCTGGTTGGGATTGTACCTTTCACTGGGTTGCCTGGATCAGAAGGGGTATTTCTTCCATGTTCTTACGAGTTGGAATGAGAAGCTGAGAGAATTCTCTTATCTGAATATTTTTTATTTGGGGCAGGAATCACAACACTTCATTGCTACCATTAGCCAGAGCCAAAGCTTCCTCCCAAATAAGCTCCTTGCCTAAGAACAACTACCAATAATCTAATTCAGCACCGATTTCAAAAAGCCAAAGATTAAAGAATTGAAGAGTTTTACGTACAGTTTTGTTAAATAAGCTTTATTTATTTTTATTAAGTGTATTTTTGAATGCTCTATTTTATACTTTACCACAATTATTCTACGTTCTATGTGTTCACAGCATTATCCAAATTAATTAAATTAAAGTGATTCTTAATATTGAAATGATACTGCCCTCTCAAGCGTACAATATTTGAAATATATCCAAGAGTCTTACTGGAAAAAATAGTCTCAGGAAATTTATGTTGAACATCGTTCGCTTCACTTGCTCCGATATGTTAAGCTTAAGTATTTCTTATCTGGAAAGTTGTATTCTGCATCGGTTATGCGTAGGAAAGGCATTTAGAAGATTATTGTTGAAATTAAAACTCAGGTAAAAGATTCGTTAACTCTATTTTGTATATTGAACCAAGTGAGTGGTGACCTACGCCGAAATACTTAAAAATTATTCTCTCTACCACAAAAACGTGTGTCGTGTATGTTGAGAATACACTTTTAATCAGTAATTAATTTTATTCTCATACCCAAGGCACGGGGACATTTTTCATTAACATCAAAAAATAATAACATTAAAACTAAACCGTTAGTTACGGTACAATATAAAATATTTTGTGAATAGAATCAGTACTTTACTCATTTTGTACTGACATCAAAAAATTGAACTCTACTACAAAGTTAAATTAATAAAGTGGAAATTTAAATTGCGAAACGGAATTTAAGATATATTAATCGATTGTGGAAGATTTAACAAATGATAAAATAATCTTTCTGTAGTAGTAATACCGTAAACACTGTTTCCAACAGTATTGGACATAATTGATTGATTATTACCTGAAATTTACTTCTGTTATATCCCATGATTTTTCCAACTTTTCTCATTTTTATTAAATACAATATAGAGTGATTCAGAAGGAAAGCTGTTTTTAGTACAATAAATTCAGATCTTTGAAAAATTAAAATTTTTAATCTACTTTAAAAAAATTCTCATTGTGGTTTATACTGTATTAATTTACAATGAATTAATAGATACAATAATAGATCTAAATTTACTTTACTAAAACAGCCGCTTTTAATGTTTAAAAATTCATAATATTTTTCTGTTAAGTTTTGTTCTGTTTTTTTTTTTTTTTAATATTAAAAGTTGATTTTTTTTGTTTTTTATAAACTTTATTACATAATTTTTCTCATAATTAAATTCTATACAAGTTTTGATATAAAATTTACGCATTTGTTAGTCATTTAACAAAATTATTGTTCTTCAAATCTATTAAACCGTGTTTTTCGTCACCGAATTTTTTATTTGAAGTTGGATATCGAGAAAACTGCGAGATATTCAGTTTTGGGACCTGTTTTATCCGATTTTTCAGGACAAAAAACATAAGAAGCCATCAATATTACCCCTTATATAACGCCTTAAAAATCTCAATGACCTCATTTTACCGAAGGAACTGAAAATCCGGGCGAAATTTTTGCTAGCCGTAACTCTATTACAAAGCGTTTTCGGTCATATTTTTGTATGAACTTTTCCTTATTTCAAGCTCTAGAATCGGTTCCCAAATTATTTTTTCCTTTCTTCTTGAATCAATCTGTATACTAAATTAAGTTAATATTTACTAACTAGTATAAATATATAAAAAGAACCCGCCAATCTGCTCAAAAATGAAGTCTAAAAATCTACATTCTTCCTGATAAATGTACTTACCACTGTTTTGAAATGAAAAAATTTTATTAAAGACAATTAGACGCACACATCGTTCTTCCTAATAGCAAAAACGTTTATTTTAAAATTTCATAAAAATCGGAAAACGTGTTTGGTCGTCACTGCGTCACAAACAGAAAAAATTTCAAAAGGTCGAGTTAAAACAAGGCCTAGTTTCGTTCGGTCAATAACCGGTTTGGTCTTTTCCTTTTCTTCTAAAAATCGTATTGTATAAAAATGTTCATTGATTTTTTTTCTCTTCTGATGTTTAACAAAATAAAATGAAGTATCATATTAATCTACTCGTATTAGGTTTTTCTCAATTCGTTCTTTAAATCATAAAAATTTTATTTTAAAGTGTGAATATTTTTAAAAGTAAAGTTTAAAATTACGGTAAGTAAATTACTAGCTTGTTTTTCCTTCATCAAAGATACTAATGCAAACTGTTATGGCTTAACAAATTTAATTATTTACAAGACAAACATTTTAATTATATAGCTTTGAAGATAATATAAATCTATTAATTATTAATGAAATAAACCGAACTAAATTTGTACTTTATAAATATTTTAGTTAATTTTTTTTTTTTTTTTTAATTAAGATATTTATATTGCAATACAGTATACGAATAGTATTTGAAAGCGTTGTGAGGTAAGTAAAAACTTACCTTAGGTATTAGCAATTCCTTAAATAGTGAACCTCACCCATTTTTTATTGAATTCAACAAATAAAGGAGATTGAATTATTAAATTGAAATTAAATAAACGAAACTGACCATCGTAAATGATTATAGAAGATTAAAAATAATCTGGATTATTGAAGGCTAAAAATAATCTTACTGTATTATCAGTAACCAATGTCTGCAGGGACACTAGACATCATTAATTGATTTCTGTGTAAGATATATTGTATTTTTCAAATATATATTTTTTAAATACCGTGTTCAAAGAGAAACAATGAAAAATAATTTTATCAAAAAAATAATATAAAGTATTATTTCGTGTACTGAGAAAGATACATAGCGTCCCTTTTGCACATGTGTGCAAACGGGAATGGTTTCCTAGACAAACGTTAGCTTAATGATGAATTAAGATGTTAAAAGTGAAGTACCTTGCACATAGCAACTATGAGGAGAAAGTGAAATGCTAGCTAAAGTCAAGAGTAAGTAAGTCAGGAATGAACAGATCTTAGATCAGTGATTGGCGATGGAAATTTCCCCTTCCCTGTAACTCAATAAGTTGCCCTGATTATGAGAAATGATTTCCGCTATTATGAAACAAAGTATTTGATAAAAGGTCGTTTATACTCATATCATTCCTTGTTTTAAAATGTAGACTTTCAGCAAAATTTTATTAAAATCAGAAAACGCCTTCTATCATAACTGCATCATAAACATACAAATAGACAAAATGTGAAAAGGTTGAGTTAAAACAGAAACCTAGCTTCCGTCGGTCTATAAATACGGTTCAAGTTGCATCTACAAATTTTATGTTGCATTTTCTATTATTTTAAATAATTAACGCCAATATTGTAGAGTTTATTCTGTATAATTTGAAAACGTAAAGAGATGAATTCAAGATTACTTTGTAAGACATATTCCTTAGTTTGATTTTACGATAATTGTTCGACTTTTTTGATTCAGTCAATTAACAATCCATTAAAAAGTAGTAAGTCATCTTAAATAAAAGGAGGAATCAATAATTATTAGCAATGCTCTTAAAAACTCTACTTGAAAAACATTAAAAAATTGAAAAACAATCATTTTTCAAACACCTGCTTTGCAACACACATCTAATATGACGTTGTACAAGCTTCTGTGTACACTCAGAAAGAACCCCTTTGGTTCAACAACAAGCCACGCATGCACCTTTTTTCGGAAATGATTCGACGGACTTGAGGACAAGATGGGTGAAGTCTAAAGGAGAGAGATCAGGATTATACGAAGAGTGAGCCAATAAACTTGATTTTTTGGAAGGTTTCAACTACGAATCTCTGTTGACTGCAGTATACGAAATGGGAATTGTCATGTACCAAATTAACATCTAGTTTTCCACGTAAGCTTTGAACTTACAGGGTTCAGCTTATTAATAAGCATTTTATTATAACGAGTAATGTTTATTGTTGAGCCTTTTTCCTAATAATTTTCTAGTACTGAGCCCTAAAATACTGTTAACATCAATTTTCCTTTTGACAGTTTACTTCTGAACATTTTCCCAGTAGGAAATTTTGATGTTTCTATTCCATACTCTACTGTTTATCATCTGGCTCGAAATGGTTCAGCCATATCTCGTCATCAGTGATGATCCTGTTAAAGAAAGCATCACCTTACTTAAATGGCCAAATTTTATCGAAAGATGTTCAAGCACATTTGCTTATGCAGCATTGTTAGTTGTTTTGGAAACCACTTTACGCAAACTTTATGAAAGTTAAGTCTATTGTGGACAGTTTTGCAGAAAAAATCATAATTTATAAATCATTTGCCATTTAATAAATAGTGTCTAGTTTGTCTTTCAGACACATGATACCCTACATTAATAGTATCGTAAGGAGTAACCGTGGATGAGCGTCCGGTTCTTTTTTAATGTCACTAGTGCGAACATTTTTGAATTTTTCAATTCATTCATAGACATTCTGTTGTGGTAAAATATTATTCCCTTATTGTATTAAACGTCTTTCACGCATTTGGCCCTTGACATACCTTCAGATCACAAAAAACGGATGACTGGAATGCTGGTGAAGCAGCATTAACGGTTGCTATAACAGGACTTGTCAATTTCAAATCTACGCAGAAGTGTTTTTGCGTCTGTGTTCTCAACAGAAACACAAATATATTGCTACTAATCATTGCCTTTTAGACTAAACCAGTATGAATTTGATAGTATTTTTACACCCTTTAGTAGCTGGATGCTCTTTCTAACGCCACCCATCTTGAATATGTTATAATATAAAGTTATGCCCAGTTTTTATTAATTAGGTTTTTGCAAAAAAATTAATTAACTCATTTAAGGTCATATTATAAATAAACGTAATTTCCAGTTAATTATTTTATATTCTTGTATATCAGTCATTTGCTTGCGCCCTTTTACTGACAGAATTAAGATCATACATTATGTTTTATGAACATAATAAATTTATCTATGACATCAATAAAGCTACTTGAATAAACTGATTAAAAATGAAATAGTATACTCATAAACTTTGTGTTAATTTATTACACTACGTATTTTATTATAAAATATGTGAAAAGTATACTCATTTTTTATCACAAAAATACCTTTAATGAGATTTATATGCCATCCTACTCATTTTTATATTTACTACTCAGGCGTGGTTTATGTTACAATCATTACAAGGTAATCTTGATAAAATAAAATAAAGTAATTTATTTTAATATTTTTATGTCTATTTATAAATTAACATTAACTAATTTATTAATATTTTTATATATAAAAAAAAAAACAAAAAAAAGACAAACCGGGAGATAAAAACACGTATTTATAATGAATTTATTATTTGTAATATTAAAATAATTAATCATCAAATTTATAGCCAAAATGAATGTTTTTTGTTTTCTGCTTTCCTTAATTTTCTTCGTTTTTCATAATAGATTCTTCTTCGTCTTGTTCCGGGATAGTAGCATTTTGTGTTTTTTTTTCTTTCGTATTTCAATCTGTAGCAAGCTTTATCTTATTCCTGAACTATCTTCAAATTTATTGCAAAAATTTAATTTGAATAACACCCACGATATAATTCCTTGTAATGATATTTTTATTGTTTATATAAACCAGCATACAATGGCATCTAATAAGTACTTATTGTTTACTATTTAATTATTCATACATTTGTCTATCAGAAGAAAAAAAAAACAATGTTTTCAGTGTTCATCTACTTAATCCTTACTTCAGCAGTTTATGTACCAATAGCTTCGTAAATTTTCACAATAGAAAATAAATTCAAGCTTCTAGTCATGCAATTTCATTTTATTGCTCTCATCTATCTTTCAAAAAACTGAAAAAAGCTTAAAAAAGTGTACCATATAAAACTAAAAAAAAAAAAAATTAATTCTAAAAATATATTTCGTAATTTCCTAAAAAAATAGAGATTAAAGAACCAATACTTTATGTTATGAGTGAAAGGGAATCTTGAATTCCTCTCCCACCGAAATCTGCTTAACTTTCAATCGTAAATATATTCGGGCGTAAATATATTACTTTCCCGACAAATATAGCTAGAATAACTAATTTAAAGTGGAAAATATGATGATCATGTAAATAATGGGTATCTGATTTTTTGCAAATCTTTATGTTTTAGAATCCATCTTAATCATCTGAACCAAAAAATATGTATGTATGTGTGTACATATATGCGTACGTAAGTGTGTCGGACTGCTTTTGGCCTTATATATCAGGATTTTCTTCAAGTTTGGCTTAAATATTTCGATATATGGGGCATTACTGATTTTTTTTCAAAACTGTAAGGGGATGGGAGATATTGCAAAAAAACCAATTTCGTTTTTCTTCAGATATTTTGGAGAAATCTTTAAAAAGAAAATTTTTTACCTACAATGCATATATAATAAAATGTTTTCTAAAAGTCAACTTTTAGTTATTGAAAATATAAATATATGTTGAAATTGAAATATATGTTTTGTTCTTTTCCTCTAATCCCTTTGATTTAAATATTTTTCTAACATTTTTTGAAAGTTTATTCTACAATTTTTTTTACATTAAGACCCCGGACCTAAAATTTAGAAAAAGTTTTTGAAAATTTTCTTTTTCTTATTTTAGCTTCTAGGGGTTTTAGATTTAGAGAAAATTTTACTTAAAGCCAAAAAAAAAAAACATTCTGTTTTTTTTTTTGGCTTTAATTCTTTCAATTTTTATTATTAAAATATTTTTTCGTGTTTTTCTTTATCATTTAACAGGCTATTAAAATTAATGTAAGTTTGGCACTTACAATATATTTCGGATCTAAAATGAGAAGAAATTTTTTTTCATTAATCTTAAATTTACTTTTAATATTTTTAAACAATTTTCTTTTAAATTATTTTTTCTTAAATTTTCGTCACAAGAAAGTTAAGGAAAGGAAGTGTCCGTGTAGATTTCTTACTTT
The DNA here is from genome assembly GCF_047948215.1 of Lycorma delicatula. Classification (NCBI taxonomy): domain Eukaryota; kingdom Metazoa; phylum Arthropoda; class Insecta; order Hemiptera; family Fulgoridae; genus Lycorma; species Lycorma delicatula. Next base: position 146,523,724 of record NC_134458.1, read on the forward strand.
ATAAAGCTTGTAAAATAATTTATCCAATTTTAAAGAATTTTCCCTCACGATTTTAACCTTGTGAATTAACAAGGCAGTCAGTTATCGTATTTGTTGATTATTTGAAGTTTGAATGATTATAGACTAATATGTATTAAGTTTATGCATTATTTATTGATTGAATACATTTGTTATTGAAACATTTTTGATTGAATTTTGGTAATTTTATTTGTCGTAATTGCAATAACACATTGAATATACTGAGTAGTATTATGTTAATAAATTGAATAGAATTGATGAATACGTTGTGTGTAACCGTACATATCATGTCTTGTCTACAAGAGTCAGCTGAGCGGCGAGAAAAATAATTACGACAATTAAAACTGCCATTACAATATTTTTAAATTTAAACAAAATATGATATAAAAACTTAACATTACTTCCCGCCAAAATCGGCAGATTTTGAATATAAACTATTGATATTGAATATAAACATAAATAATTAAAATAAAGAATTTTATGTAATGTAATATAATGTAATGTAATGCAAATATGATACAATTTTGAACAAAACATAACTGACAAATAATACAAATATTAGGTAGTATCATAACACTTAAGATATACATAAGTATAACAACATGAATACATATAAAAAGAACATTGAATAAAAACTTAACATTTTAATTAATTATCTGATAAGGGTAGCAGACAATTTATGTATTGCTCTACGAAATACACCATTTGATGTACGAATGTCAACAACTCTAAATTATCAGAACCCATGAAAGCATGAGTAACAATTCCAGATTTTCAAAATAATGGAGAAGTATTGTCCTCACAAATTAAAACTAAATTGCCCTCACACAGATTTCTATTAGGAAAACGCCATTTATTGCGTTGTTGCAGTTGATGTAAATAATCTTTAGACCATCTTTTCCAAATAACTTGAATAAATTTCTGCAATAATTGCCACCTATCTAAACGATTTTCTGGAATTTCGGAAGTCTGGGTCAGGAAATGAAGTAAGAGGAGAACCGATTAACAAATGGCCAGAAGTAAGCGGTTCAGGATCTTTAGGGTCATTAGAAATAGCAAAAATTGGGCGAGACATGCTTCGATTTGAATTAAAATTGTATAAAATTCCTCGAAGGTAAGAAATGAAATTTAAATTTAATTTAAATTTATGAAGGTAAGGTATGAAATTTAACACTGGATTCCGCTTTCCCACAAGCCACCAAAGTGTGGCGAGGAAGGGGAAATGACCATTTGAAATTTTGAGATTTTTAGAATTTGAGAAAGATTGAATAGCCTAATTAAAAAAGTCCTTCGATTTAAAAAATTGAAACAATTCATAAAGAGTGTTCCTAGCACAACGAAAGTTAGTAGCGTTATCTGAACACATTTGATTACAAATACCCCTGCGAGCAATAAATAGTCTTAAGGCAGCAATGAAGGATTCAGTTGTTAAATCTGAAACAAGTTCTAAATGAATAGCCTTAGTAACTAAGCAAATAAAAAGCGCAATATAGGCCTTTGAAAGAATTTTAGATTTCTGCCCGCCATGGCGAATCATAATAGGGACATCATAGTCAATAGCGCAACTAGAAAAGGCTCGCGAAGGAGTGATTCTAGAAGAGGGTAATTGACCAAGTTGCTGAGATTGATTATCAGCATATAAACGAAAACATTTTAGGCAATTCCTAACTATAGAACAAATAGCTATTTTTGCATTCACAATCCAAAATCTTTGACGAAGAGAACTGTGAGTTAACTGGAGCCCAGCATGTAAAAGACGTAAATGTTCACTGTGGATGATTAACCTTGTTATGTTTGCATGGGGATGTAGTATTAATTGATGTTTTTTATCGAACAACAAATTAGAATGTTCCAGTCTACCTCCTACACGAAGTAAACTTTTATAGTCTAAAAATGGATCTAGCGAACTGAGTTTTAAATATGCTAACAGATTAATGAATGAAAAATTCAAGAGTGAATTCTAATTCATTTGAAGACAATGCATCACATTTTCTATCGTTAGTAGACTTATGCTTAATATTTTGAATGAATCTAAAACAATAAGTAAAGACACGAATTAGTTTAGACAGCAATGAGTATTTCTCAGTATAATCAGTAATATTAGAGGATTAGAGGTCAAAAGAGATACTTTTTTGTTGAAAACAGTTTTTCAAATGTTTTTTTGACATTTTTCAACAAGGCATTGAGGCTCAACGTTTGTTTCAGTAGAATTAAAGTGATGATTAGTTGGCCAACAGAAAGAATCTTGCAAAAGCCAGCTTGGACCGTGCCACTATAATACAAAATCTTTCCCGAAGACATCCCCGAGAGAGTATATCGGGCAGGATTCGAAGGTGATTCAAATATGATGCCACTTCACATTAAAAGTCAACTGTTGAATTTCTGAAACTCGATTGCTACAAACACTTTCCAATTGGTGGATTGACAATGAATCCAATTGAGTGCAATCAATCATGGAATCAGAATATAAATGAATTTCATTTATATTAGCTTAATCAAGTTACATTAGCTTTAAATGAAAGAATCAAGTAAACGTGATAAGAGCAAACAAGCACAGAGTTCAAGTCTTGGAAGAGTCATTTGTTTTAAAGGGGCAACTCTTAATTTGGAACACAAATTACATGAAACTTTATCATTACAGTAAGTAATTCTAACATATATACAACATCCAAAACCCTTAAGAGATGCATCTGCAAATCTGTGGAGTTGAAAGGATTTGATGCTACTATCAGTGTTTAACTTTACACATCTGTCAACATTTATAGAACTAACTTGATTGTATAAAATTTACCACTTTACCGATAGTAAATTATCGGGTAAAGTATCATCCCAATTGCATTTGACTAGCCAAAGGCTTTGCATAAAGTGTTTGCATAAAAATATAATGGGTCCAATAAGACCTAATGGATCATAGGATACCAGAAATAATTGATAAAATATGTCTTAGTGAATATTTCAACTTTCCTTTGGTTGACTAAGTTAATTTATCTAAGTAATTATTCCATAATATACCTAAAGTACGTATGTTTTCATTTTTATTTAATGATATAGGTGTATTTAATAGTACAGTATCATCAGTGGAGAAAACAATATTTTGACAGTTGGAGAACCACTTATGAAGGGGAAAGCCATACTGTTTTAATAAGTTACATACATCAGTTTTTAACTGCTTAATTTCATGTACACTATCAGCTCCTGTAATAAGGTCATCAACATAAAAATCATTTAATATGGCTCTCCAGGCATTAGGAAATTGATCGTTATTAGCAATTTGAACTAAACAACGAGTAGCTAAAAATGAGGCACTAGTTGTACCATAAGTTACTGTTCTTAAGGCATAATGCTTTTAAGTCTTGTTCAGGGTTTTCACGCCACAGTATTCTTTGCAAATTACTGTCCTTTTGAGTAACTAGAATCTGTCTGTACATTTTTGTGATTTTAAATCTTAAAATTATTGAAAAAGTCTTGTTGGACCGTAGGTCTTATCATTAGTGTATCATTTAGAGAGACCATTGCTGAATTTGGCTGAGCCGTCAAAAACAACTCTTAGTTTGATTGTTAAGCTTGTTTCCTTGAAAACAGTGTGATGAGGTAGATAAACTTAATGAGTCAGGTATCAATAAATCCTTTGAATTAAGTTCAGACATATGATCTAGGTTTATATATTCATTAATAAAATTAGAGTATCCCTTCTTAAAATTAGGGTCTTGAATAAGCTTGAATAATCACCAAGTTTGATGTTATCTGATTTACGAGGTAATGTAACTATAAATCTACCATCCTTATTTCTAATTGTATTTTCTATGAAATTCCTTTCACATCACATATTGAGTTATCATGAGAGGTTTGTTTGACTAAAATAGGTTCTTCTACCTCCCTGAATTTTTCTATCTGTGATGGAAGAAGTTTACTGTCATTACGAATGAAAAAAGGAAGAAACTGAATTGTTGCATGTAACATTTAAAGGAAGGTTTCCAGCTAATATATATCCTAGTCCTGTTTCTTGTATCAAGGGAAAATGCTGGTTACGTACAAATTTATTCGGCAGAATAAGGTTTAGGAAGTACTGTACACCTAAAAGGATATCAATATTTGAAGTTTGGGTCCGCAAGAAATAAGTTTTCAGGTAAATTAAGATGAATAAAATGATTCGGCAGGAAGATTGTCAGTTAGGTTCGGTAATACAGCACAAACAATGTCTAATGTAAAGTTTTCATAGCAAGAGTATAGTTTTAACTGTGACACTAATTTGATTGACGTAATGAGTTAATTCCAGAAATTGGAAGATTATTTTTTGTTAAGGTTAGCCCAAGTTTACGAGCAAAATCCATTGTGCAGAAATTGGCTTGACTGCCTGAATCAAGCAACACTCTACATGTCATAAATTTCCATGTTTGTCCACAGTATTGCACACAGGAGTAGACAATAAAACATTTGTTTGTAATTTTAATGCACGATAAGTATTTTCAGGCTTAGAGCTAGATTTATTAATTTCTTCTATGGATTAAGGAATGCTTTTTGGAACATGTTTTACATACATGCTTATTCATACAATTATTAACATTGTGACCTGTTCGAAAACAATTAAAGCAACACTTATTCTGGACTAAAAATTCCTTGTTAAACTAAGAAATTTTTTACATGTATATAAATAATGATCAGATTTACACACAGTACATTGAATAATTTTTGAATTTGCATGATAACTAACTAAATTTCTTCTGTAAATTTTATTTGTATTGTTATAATTCCCTTGACCTTTAAAGGGTTTGTTAAATACTTGTTTGTTAAATACTTGTTTGTTAAAAGAGTGAGTTATTTGATTGCGAATTATACTCAAGTTTAGCTGCAACATTTCAAGTATTTGTCTTCTATTATTAAGAAACTCAACAAAGTTTTTGAAATTAGGAAAGTTTTCATTAGAAATTCTTTCTTTCCAATTTTTGCAAGTATTTTTGTCTAATTTTGATGCTAGTAATTGCATAATGAGCTCATAAGGATTTACAGTAAATTCATTGCCTCCAATGAACTTATACAAGAATTAATTTTATTAATAAAATGATCTAAATTATCTGCAGATTCCTTTTCAATGAAACCAATTTTTAAAATATTATCAATAAGATGAACAGATTATGTATTTATTATCATATCTTTTTTTAAGGAGATTTAAGGTGACTGAATAATTTTTCCTTGTAATTGGTAAGTCTTTGATGATACATTAAGGGCCTCATCCCTTAAAGATGACTAAGTGTAATTTTTGAATATCGGAAAGGTCATTTCTAGAATGAATTAAGTCATAAAATGTATTAAAGTAATGCTGCCAGTCAAGTAAATTTCCACTAAAACATGGCAATTTAATTGGCTGTAAGAATTGCATTTGATTATTAATTGGTTTCATATCGATAGGATCTGATTTATCACGAGGTTTTATAGACATTTTATCTAACAAAGATTTTGATTTACATTCTATATTTCATTTTTTGTGGGGTTAAAATTATCAGCAAACTTATTGATTCGTATGATTGATGTCTTAATTATATCACGTTTTTTAAAAAGTTCCTTGCTATTAGTCTGCAAAGTCTTACTGTTGAGTGCTTCCTGGTCACTCATTTTGAATTTAGTTATATTAAATATAAGAAATTGGACATAATAAGAATAGTAAAATTAATTAAGATGAACAATGGGTTACGACTATGATGAATGTTGATTCTCGTAGCTCCTTGTAGATTGTTGTATACTCGGCGAACTAAGATAACACATGAAAACACTATCCAGTTCAATTTGGAAATTTCCGACAAATCGATTCCACTATTCGTAACCTATTAACATAACATAACACTAACATTAACATAACACTATTCGTATTTAACCTTTATAGTTAAATTTCACTGCGTATAATGTTTGTACGCATTACAGTTTTTGGAGTAGCTTGTATAACTATACGAATGAATGTCTATACGAATTAAGTCAATTTTGAAACTTACAGTTTAAAATTAAATATGTCGTATCGAATACGTCGCTGAAGTTCATATCCGGATTGGAGGACCAATAAATATGTTGATTATTTGAAGTTTGAATGATTATAGACGAATACGTATTAAGTTCATGCATTATTTATTGATTGAATACATTTGTTATTGAAACATTTTTGATTGAATTTTGGTAATTTTATTTGTCGTAATTGCAATAACACATTGAATATATTGAGTAGTATTATGTTAATAAATTGAATAGAATTGATGAATACGTTGTGTTTAACCGTACATATCATGTCTTGTCTACAATAGAGTCAGCTGAGCGGCGAGAAAAAGAATTACGACAATTAAAACTGCCATTACAATATTTTTAAATGTAAACAAAATATGATATAAAAACAGTATTCGCAAGTTAGTTTTCTCCGTCCGTATATATGAGTATGTGTAATATCGTGTGCAAGCATGCGTATCTTAATTTTTTTTTAACGTGGGTGGGCGTTTAATCTTGAGATGGTTAAATTATTTCTAAGTTTTAAAGTAAAATGCGTCAACTCGTTATTGTTTTCTATTTTCTTTTTCTTCTTGTTTTTTATTTTATCTATACACGAACGCGCAAGCGCAAACACACTTAAACAATATTTAAACGTACATACGTTTTGTTAGATTTAAAATAGTAATAGTAGTAAGTTCAAAAGGTTATAACGCCAGACACATTTTTATTTTTTTTTAATTCTGTTCTTTATTGTATGCAAATAAAAAAATTTCTTTTTTTAATATATCTGTTTAACTTATCTGAGAACAATAAAATATTTGTCTTTGTATCAATCTTCTACTTAACATTTAAGTCACTTTTGTTTTCATTTTGTTTAAAGAACATAAAGGATACATAAAACCCATAAATATTTCCTTCTTGGTTTATTTACTTTTAATCTATTGTAGAAAGATACTTTATTCTTGAAAAGTGCTTATAAATTACATTTTATTTCTTTCTCTTTTTTTAAAAAAGTTTATTTTACATAAATGGTTCTTTTAATGGATTAATTAAATTCTTAATCAACAATTTGAGTTTCTTTCTTTAATCAAGGTGAAACTTCTTGACCCATCATTCAACTAAATTTATTAATGTTCTTCGTATTTTTTTTATTTCAGTTTTCAAACGATGGAATGAATTTCAACAAGAATTTGATATTTGTTCTAGATTGGACTTTCGAACTCTTTAATTCACACAGATTGTTAAAAAAATAGAACTGAAAGAGTTATCTAAAACTATATTCGAAATCGATTTGTATATTCCTTTATTAATATCAATCTAACTTAATATCAATTTTTTCTAACTTTTCCTTAGAGAATAAGAAATGAAATCATAATTAATTTTTTTTTAAATTAAATACAGAATTTAATAATTTTATATCTATATATATAAAAATGTTAAACTATGTACGCTTCAAAAACTCAATGTTCTGCACAGATTGAGCTAAATTTTAGCACGATATATAACCCGCGTCAAAGATTGTTTCCTACTATTTTTAATAAATCTATGTATTTTTAATTTGTACATTTTTAATTTGGAAATGTTAACAAAGGAAAACCAATCAGATCAATGCAAGATGGCCGCTGTCAAACATAACGACCAAATTTCTTTGAATTATATTTAACAGCTAAAACATCTGTATTTTATTAAAACAAAAAACAAAAAAACACCAAAACAAAAAGAAAAGCCACCAAGAAGGATGACTTACAATAAATAAATTAAAACACCCAACTTTCTTATAGCCCAGATAGACTTAAGACTATGCAAACAAAAAAAAGTCGAAATAACCAAATACACAGAAAATAATATCCCTACATAATGACCAAAAAATCCTTTGTTAGGTTATTTTTTACATATATATGACCAAACAATCGTTTTTTGGTCATTTAGCGTTCTTTGCTAAGTAAAAGCAAAGAACAAAATTCACAAATAGTAACACTGACAGCACAACTAAGTATTCGTTTTTTTTTTTCTAACCTCCGAGACCACCGTTATGCATTGCTTCAGATGATGATATGAATGATTTATAGCGTATGAAAATGCCATGCCTGACCGGGATTCCAACTCGGAACCACCGGATTAAAGTCCGAGACGTTACCACTCGCGCCACGGAGGCCGGCAAACATATTCGTTATAGACGTTATAGAGACGAATAAAAACACGACTTACCAATATGGCGTTGTGTGTCAAACGAATTTTATACGGACTATAATTACTTTTAATACGCGAAACCCTTTGCAATGATTGAACATTAACTTAAACCTCATCAAAAATTATTCCTTTTGAATTAAGCCACATTTTGATATCATTGTTTTTCTATAACACGGCTGGAATTCTTTTCGTTTAATGATAAGAAGCGTTGTCGAAGACAATAACCGAATTCTCTTCCAAAGGACATAATACACCGATAAACTATTTCTAAATAATTCAAATTCGTGTAATTTTTTTACGAATCGCGTTTTTATAAAAATCTCACCTTTTTCTCAACTGACCTGCGGGGTTTTGTTTTCTTTGGAGACCGTAATTCATTAGTAGATTCATACTCGAGAATCACGTTGTACACTGAAGCAGCACAACTTCTACTTACGTTAGCAGTTTATTAACATCTGAAATCAACGCCGTTTGATTATTCTGTAATTTGTAAGCATTACTCTGCTTTTGTAAGCATTTAAAATTATGTGTTTTTTCCCACGACTTAAGGGCTTTTTTTTGCAGCCCACAAATCTTTATATATAAAAATGTTAAGTTCGTTTGTGTACGCTTCAAAAACAAAAAATGTTCTGCATCGATTGAGCTCAAATTTTAGCACGATATATAACCTGCATCAAAGATTGTTTTTATCTATTTTTCGCATCAGTCACATACCCGCGACCGCGAGAAAACAGTTTTTTTAACGGTCAGCTGTGTACCAGTGACCGCGCCATCTGCCGGAAGCGAGGGGAACACTCGCCATACTAGCTAACGACAACCACAGTCACATGTGAAACAATACTTGTTCCCAATTACATTGTTTATTAACAAAAAAAAAACGTATCCACTTGCATCTGATTCAGATTATTATACAATCTGAATTAAATATTCACTTTAATCGAGGTACTTTTGTGTGATCGTGTCGTGATTGAGCTGCACCTTTCACCAAGCTCTGAATTTATTAGAAAACGACCAACAGTGGGATATATGTATTAATGACGCGTGCAACACTGCACATCCAAACCAAATTCGCGCATTATTAGTAATTATATTGACCGCTTGCTTCCCTTCATCTCCCACAGAGTTATGGGAAAGATATCGATCGCATATGGCTGAGGATATTTTGCATAGAGTACGCCTAGAAAATACCAATATGACCATGGAATTTACAGAAGGCATTTACAACGAAGCATTGATAAATATTGAACACAAGTGCTTAGCTATTGAAAATAAAGTTCTTAGTCAATTGGGAATGCCAGTACCCACCCGAGCTGCGATTGCTTCATTTGATGTGGATTTACGCCGTGAACAGAGTTACAACGTTGATGATCTTCAGTCATATGTCCAATCAAACACTCCCAAATCAACGCGTGAACAAAAAGGCAATTATGATCGCATAATGCAAATGATAAATGACGGAGTTGGAGGACCTTCTTCTTGGATGCGCCAGGAGGAACTGGGAAAACATTCCTCATTAGATTGATTCTAGCAACGGTTCGATCAAAAAATGACAATTATCCTGTTGCGGAATATTAATCAGCCAAAACTCTGCAACGGCACGCGACTTGCAGTTAAGAAATTGATGAATAACGTAGTGAAAGCAACGATTTTAACGGGGCCTTTCAAAGGTGAAGATGTCCTCATTCCTCGAATACCCATGATCCCGACCGATACACCATTTTAATTTAAAAGATTGCAATTCCCAATTCGATTGGCATTTGCAATCACAATCAATAAAGCTCAAGGTCAATCTTTAGAAGTGTGTGGTTTAGATTTGCGTGTTCCCGAGTCGGCAAATAGCCTTTATATCTACGCAGACAGTGGAAAAACAAAAAATATTGTGTATCCACAAGTATTGCAAAATTAAACTTCTATGAAACGTATGCTTTGTTTTGTTTCTCATTTCTCATCCATGCTACCACAATGTGCCACAGCGAAGCGTGGCGGGTAGAGCTAGTTATATATAGAATTATAAAAGATTAATTTCTTCAATTTTATATATACTTAGGAAAAGTTTATATTTTTCATTAAAGAAGAAAGAATTAGTTGAAGTTAACTTAGAAATTTCCTTATAAGATCGAAGATAATATATATTTTAAAACAAATGTTAATTTAGAATTTAATCATATTTCTTGCAGAATGGGATAGTCCGTAACCTGTTGCGTTACACCTTCTGTCACAGTCTTTCTTATAGCTGTAAAACATGTAATTTATATGACGTAAAACACTAACACCAATAATAAATTCTTTTCCTGAAAGTAATGATAGATTTTTATACAGCAACCAATCCCTAGTTATGAAAAGAATGAGAATATTATTTATCAGATTATAATTTGTTCAGTAATGTAGTTATTTGGCTCAACCTTTCACACTCACTTATTTTTTAGTAAGCCTGCGTAGGGTTCTTTTTATTTTCGAAATGACTCTATAGTTTCCTGAGCAAATTGAATCTCATGTAAGGATACATTTAAATTAAAAAAACAATATTGCACGACGACTTTTATTTTTTGACAAAAACCATTAAGTTGTGGATGGGTATGTGATATATTTTTGTAGATTGTGAAATGTAATATTCCTGACGGGAACTCAAACCTTCCTGATATAAAGATTTTACTTCTATAAAAAAAAATTAAAAATCATTTTACTTACTTTTATTTAAGTTTTCAAGGTTGTATAAAACATAATTTCAAAAAATCTTACTTTCTTTTCCTGTTTAGCCTCCGGTAACTACCGTTTAGATAATACTTCAGAGGATGAATGAGGATGATATGTATGAGTGTGAATGAAGTGTAGTCTTGTACATTCTCAGTTCGACCATACCTGAGATGTGTGGTTAATTGAAACCCAACCACCAAAGAACACCAATTTCAAAAAATCTGGCAATGAATTGCATAACTTGATCAGTTTACAATTCAATGATTTTAAGTTCGATTTGTATCTTCATGATAAAATAAATCCTTTTTATTGAAAAATAATAACCAAAATTAGAAATTCTTTTTTTCACATTTTTACTTCCTTGTACGAAGTGAAGGAAATATTGTGATCGCGAAAAATCTCGGTTTTGAGATTTCAACGGAAATATCTATTTTTACCATCCCTGAATCCATTTTGACTAGTTTCGGCGTATCGTCTGTACGTACGTATGTACAACCCAAAAATTTTGTAAAATCCAAAAAAAATTGTATTTTGGGCTTTTTCTTAACTGTAGTAATAAGCCCTCATTCAGAGCTTTTTATTGATATATCATAAGTGTATCAGAGTTATAGTCAAATAAACTTTTAATTAATGGAATATTTGGATCGTAATAAGGGGAAGGCACATCGGTCCAAATCAGACTTCATCTCCTTTTTTAACTTTTTTTTTTAATTTAAATATAGTGGTTTATATTTAATTTAATTATTAATCTCTGGTTGTGAAAAAAAATTTACGATAAATAATAATTCTACAATAACAATAACAAAAAACAAAATATGAAAAAATATAAGAAGTTGTTAATGAAATAAAATATTGTGTACTTTTCATTTAAAAAAATGTGTGTATGTAATTTAATAGGCGTACAAGGAAGTCGTGTGATGTCCACATCAGATTTTTATGTAAAAATATTTATTTCTACTTTTATGATATATAGTTAAATGAATAAATTTAAAAAAGAACTGATTATTTCTATACTTGTTTAATATAAAACACTTGTTTGATTATATTTAAATCGTATACTTTGAACTTATGTTTAAGTTCAACAAAATAAAACAATAACCAGAATTTTTAGTATTAGTCACACTTCGACACTCATCGCAATTTCGAAAAATATGTTTCCGACTTCTTTGAAAATTTGGGGGCTCGTGGATCAGGAGGCTTTTTCGGTGTTTAAAATATTTACTAAATTTATTTTAAATAAATTATAATCCAAATTTTTCTAAAATGTTTTGATTTTTTTTTTTTGATTTTTTTATTATTAAATTTGGAAGTTCCTCAATAGAGGAGAGATAGGTATTAAGTTATTTTAACGACTTTATTGTTTTAAAAATTACGTTTTGAGCATTAAAATAATTTAAATGGCGCATAAGAAAATTTGAAATGAAAAAGTTTTATTTATTTTTGGGGGCTCAGTTTTTTTAAATTGTTTTAAAATACCAAGATACAGCCATAATTCTAAATAAACAAAGTTTTAATTTTCTAAAAAGGGAATGAAAACGTTTGGCTATTTTTTTTTTTTTTTTTTTTAAATACTAAAGAGTACGACTATCAAAAAATTAAGATTTTTACTTTTGAAATACAATGGGTAACTTACGAGATACATTTTTTTTTTCTAATTTAAAAGATATGTTTTGTTACCATAAACCACTGGAGTGAGACGGGCAAAAAATGTTTGTGGTGGTTTAAAGGCCTATTGATGTAGAAAATATAGAGGCAAAAAAAACTCCCATTAACTTAGCAAGATATAAAAAGAAAGATATATAAAGTCATTTTTTGGGTAGGGATAAGCATTAGATGAAAATTTCTGATAAATTTGTAATCTCGATAAAAAAACTTCAACTTTAGAAAATTATTATTATTTTTAAAGAAAATTTGTTCACTAAAGAGCCCCAGAAAAGATTTTAAATTTTATTTCCACAACGACCCCACACCTTTTTCAAATATTTAATTCATTCTTTCCCCTAAAAGTAGTTCCTGTCTACCAAATTTGTAGAAAATCGGCCAACGAAGATCAGAGTTATAAGACCAAAGGCCAACATAACATACATACATACATACACACAATACTCCGTCTGACAAAAAATAGATATTTTTGACTTAGGAGAATTGGAATGAAAAATGTTTTTCGCAGATTATTTACAATTTAATTAAACGTATATTTTTTTGTTATTGTCTTCTTAAGGAACAAAACGTAAAAAAGATTAACTTTTTTAGATTTTTTTTACCGATCTATATATACTTTCCCGTTATATTATAACTGCTTTAACAGCATATATCGCAGTAGCCGGGAAAGTAAAAATCGAAAATCTTAAAAGAGCACACTATGAAAGTTCCTTATAATTCCTATCCTATGAGTTTCTTATAATTTTAAAAGAAAAAGATCTTATAATTATTAATTATGATTTAATTACTTTTATTTCTTATAAGTAAAAACTCCTGTTGTACTCATACTGGTAACATAGAATGATTTTTTTTTTCAAATTTAAGGACTGTACGACTTCATAAATTATTTAAAAATTGCTGTACGACTTTTTTATTAATTGGTTGCTAGTTAGCCTAGTTGTACTTACACCTTAAAGGTACTAGTTTTCATATTCTGAAAAATTAAATTAAATTTTTGTTTAAGAAACAGATAAATGGAAGTACGAGTATTAACGGTCAGACAGGCACACGAGTATTGCCTTAAGGATTTCAACGACGCCCTTATGATTTTTATCCTTAAAAATGTATTTTTAAATCTGTTATAGTTTAATAATAATAAAATTATAACAGTAATAGAACTAGCAGTTCAGTACACGTATCTAGAAATGCAATATTAGCCTAAGGTGAAAAATTATATTCATGCAATAATAATCTGAATCGTAAGACAGTTTTACAACTATTTCGTTTGGTTGCATTATGTAAAAAAACTACGTGTCTACCGTTTATTGCAATAAAACATAACAAACAGTTTACCTAAATTTCCTTAGGACTTGTTTTAAAATATCTTTATATTACGTAGCTATATCATTCACTGTTTAATTTATTGTTATAAAGTTACCTTTTAGTTTATTTATATATAAAAGTTATAAACAATATTATTACAAAAATATATTCTATAATAAAAAAAATCTATTTCAATCGTTGACAGTTTTGTATAGTTTTTTCTTTATTTCATTTTTGTACCTATTTGTTTACATCTACAAAATTTATATAAATTTAATATTACAAAACCATTTATTGCGATAATTTTCCAGATCAAGCAGTACATGATTTCCTTTAAAAATCATCAATTAAAAGTCATTATCTTACGTCGCACATAGAGTAAAGGATTGTTGAAATTTCTATCGGTTTACGTTTTGTTTTTTTTTGTGTGAACATCAAAAATGTTTTATAACCATTTTTACATAATTTTAAATCCAAAATTGATAACATCTATTTATTCCCGTTTTCATATATAAATTTTGTTTCTTAACTAAATTCTCTATATAATAAAAAGTATCAAAAACAACAAAAATTCAGAGTGATTCACAAAGAATGTAACAAACTTTCTGCTAGTAGTGAAAATGAAGAAGATAGTTCACGTAAACATAGGTTCGAAAACGCTTCGTTAGGACGAAAGATTACCGAAGGCGGAGAGCCAATCTCAATCTTTTCATCTTTTCAGAATCCCAATCTTTTGGCTGGGATCGAAATACAAAAAATTTTATTTTTGGCGTAAAGTAACTTTCTAAAATGGGTAATAAACATATAAAACGTTTAAATAGAACTTGTGAAGGATTTGATTCTAAGTAAAATAATACGAATAAAGCCAACAGATACTAAAAAAACTACAGAATTTCAAAATTTATTCAAAACAAAATGCGACAGATTTTAACTATATATTAAAACAAAATTTTTAATATTACAAAACAAAATAATTAAATATTTTAGAAAAATAAACAATTTTTTTTATAAAATTAAAAAATCAGTTAAAAAAATGTATTAAACATCTTTAAAATTAATTATTTAAAAATTAATTTTATTTGAATTTGTTTGGAAAAATTTATTTCATAAGTTGGAAATTCTAACAGTTGATTACAACAATTAAGATTTTTGTATTGCATTTTCAACCAAATTTGCGGGAAATTCTGTTTACTTTCATTTCTAAATTACTCAAAAAAATAAACTAGGAATCGAGAAAGCGAGTTTCCTTTCGATGTTAAATATGTATTATTTTATTCTCCTGTCATCCTTCTCCACCGACAACAATCTGTTATTGTAATACGTTAAATATTCTTAATTGATTGGCTGTACTATCTCTTTCCGGTTTTACTAAAACTTTATTCGACGGAACTAAAAATGTTTTTTATTATTAATTTATTCTTTTCCTCTTACAAAAAACATAATAAAGATACCCTTCCAGGTTTATTTACATAAATTATTAACTTTAATTGAATGTTATGGACGATAATATACGAGTTATACCTTCAACGAATAATAGGTCATGAAATTTAATAATAAGGCCAATAAAATGGTTATTGTATGTCATTGTAGACCTATAATTATTTAAATCGTAACATAAAACTTAATTATAAACAATTTAATAAATATTTTCAAAACATACACTATTATAAATTTTTCTCCAAATAAAATTGTTTCTACTTTATGATGGCATAATAATTACGGTGTACGTTATAACAATCATAAAGATATTTTTTTGAAAAAAATTTAATTGTTGTCTTTATCATTGTTTATAGTGTTGGAATAATAAAAGCATATAACTGTTTATTTGGTTATTATATGAGTTATTTATTTTGATAATAATAATAATAATATAATAAATGTTTAAAAATGTATTTATGATTATTGAGTAAATAATTATCTACATCACGAAAGAAAAACTTATCTTTTAAGGGTTCTCGTTACTGGAACTGTTAATTGAAAAAGTTTTGTATTTTTTTTTCGGTTAATGCAATAAAAAAGTTCCACAACTTTTTTAAACGATATATTTAACGCTAAAAAACAGCGTTAAAGTATATCATAATTTTATTTATAAATCAAATATAATAAATTTTATTTTGAATCTCGAATTCAATATGGCGGGATTTTTTTTTTAATTGATGTTTCAGCTCTAATAAAGAAAGGAAATCATATTTAGTGAACTATGTGTTTTAATCACCATGTAAATAGTTTTAAAATATCAGTAAACAATCGAATAATAAAATGGTTACGAAGGAAAGAAAAATAAATTAAATAAAAACGGATGAAATTATTTCTATCCACTGTTAAAAAGTACAGTTGCTTTACGAAAGCATTTCAATACATATCTCTTACTTGTTAAAATAATTGACATTTTTTGAAGCAGTATAAAAAAATATGTATACAAACTTTATAGTAGATTAATAGAACTAATACAGGAAATACACGGATCGCTATTCGTACTATGATGCTTAAAGCAAAGATGTTTTACGAATGTAACACATATGCAGGTTGTTTCAGGAAGTGTTGGCCAGATTTAAGGAGCAGATTCAGAATATCAAATTAAATAAAACGGTCCACGTGGTTAAAATTCCGCTACATTTTTCATTATTCGCTATTTTTCAATAATGATTCAAGCGTAAAAATAGAAACAAAAAATCAGAACATCAAGATTGAATGTTGAGCTTTTGCCAACGATTTAACACTCTTCTCAGAATCAGAACAAGAAGCAATCAACAAATTAACCGATTTAAAGAAGTAGCTAAAAAAACAAGTTTTCTGATCTTTTCAAAGTCAGAAAAAAACAGACAGAAAAGTACCAATAAATATCCCAAAAAGGCAATAGAAACAAAGTATGACAAAATTAACATCACGAACCATTTCAAATATCTTGGAGTAATAATAATTAATAGAAACGGGACAGATAAACTAGTAATTGAGGCCAAAATACGAAAATTACAACCATTAAACTTTTACAAAAAACTATTTACAATTAAAAGAACCTTTCTTCTATTAATGCAAAATTAAGGCATTATAGCCCATTATAAACATCTTTTACGACATAGAAACTACAAATATAACTGTAATAGAAAATTTATTCAAGATAGAAAGAAGAATTTTAAGAATGATTTATGGTCCAAGAAGAATACCAGAAGGCCACAGACTGAGATCAAATAAAGAAATATACGATAAAATTGAAGACCTGGAAGTAACAATAAAAAACGACGACTAAAGTTCAACGAACACGTGGTCCGAATGAACCAATCAAGGCTAAACAAACAGATTTTCAATAAACTCTGGAACTATAAAGGTCAAGGTGGTTACATTAAACAGATGAAAGAAGAGCTTAAAAAGTTCAACATTACTGAAAAAGAACTGTCTAGATCGAAAAGAATATATAAAGAATTTTTTTTAATTAAAGATTTCTGTAGGTGAAAAGAAAGAAAGAACTCAACAGAGGAAAATGGGTGAAGAAAGAAGAGTTAAACAGTTTGAAAGAATGAAGAACTTTAGAAAGAAAAATTTTAATTAATGAAATATTTGGATCTTAGGGAAGGCACATCGGTTCTAATTAGACTTCATCACCTTTCTTTTTAACTTTTTTTTTTTTTTTTAATGAAATATATTGATATATTAATAATTAATTATTAACTTCTCATTGTAAAAATATGTTTACGATGAATAATAACAACAAAAAACTATGAAAAAATATTAGAAGTTTTTAATGAAATAAAATTTTATGTACTTTTCATTTTTTTTTTTAAATGTGTAAATGTAATTTAATAGGCATACAAGGAAGTCATGTGTTATCCACATCAGTTTTTTTTTTTATCATTAATAGCTGTGTAAATATTAGTTTTATTAGATAAAATATTAAATTTTTTACCGTATACAAAATTACACCTAATTTGAAAAATCGGATTAACAGCTGAAATTGTGAAGTGAATAGGTATGAAATTTTTCAAATTAATCGGTTTCTTGCGTGTCAGTCTGATACGCAAGACAACTGTTTAGTTATGGCACGTGATATGTAGATAAAAATAATTTAATAATACACTACACTCATATACAAACACATTTTTTTTTCTACAAATAAGGCACAATGTTTTATTAATAAAAAATGTTTTTAAAGGTATGAATGTTACTTCTTCCAACATTTTTTTACGCCTAAATATTATTTCCTCATATAAAACTAATACTAGTACATAAAAAATTAATACATTATCGCATTATTTTTAATAATTATTAATCATTTATCATAACTTTATAGTAATTATACTCTAATATAACAAAGAGGGAGGTAGAATAGCGTTTGAATATTCATATTCCAATCCATAAAAAAATTAACCCTGAACTTAGTGTGTTATTACACACGTTAACACACAAACGAACAAATTCATATAATAAAATACTTTATGAGGTTAGACCTGGCGTCTTTTAATATCACTCGACTCTTGTCTTTCCGTCTGTCTGTATGTTATTGTTATTATTACATAGGGCCAAATAGATAAAAGAGATATATAATGGCCTCCAGTGTAGATCCGGCCCTACCCCGTGGTACACCTACACTATAATAAACAAATTGCCAGTAAGCAAATTATTACATTATAAACAATAGAAAGAAAAAGACACAGTATCATAAAAACGTGCCGATATAACGTAATTTTCTTACATTATGTTTCAGTATCTTTAATAGTTATTCTTACGTTAGTATTATTAATATTATTTTTTTGTTATTAGTATTAAATATATATGTTGTTTTTATGTATAGATACATACAGATAATTATCTGTTTAATATATTATTAGATTCAATAGATAATTATTAATTTTTTGATTTTATTAAGCGATTTTAAAACAAAGAATAAAATAATTCAAATTTAAATTATGACGTATATTGTCAGTGTTTTTTTTCTTTCATATAAACAATCTTGCCACCTTTCTTTTGACCTATTTTTTTTTTTTTTTTCAGTGTTTTGATATTTATAGAAATTTATGAATGAAATTGAAATTATAAATTAATATTTTTCACATGTTTTTTTTTTGTCTTAGTCATTTGACTGGTTTGATGCAGTTATCCAAGATTCCCTAGCTAGTGCTCATCTTTTCATTTCGGTATACCCCCTACATCATACATCCCTAACAATTTGTTTTACATATTTCAAACTTTGCCTGCCTACACAATTTTTTACTTCTACCTGTCCCTCCAATATTAAAGCGATTATTCCAGGATGCCTTAGTATGTGGCCTATAAGTCTGTCTCTTCTTTTAACTATATTTTTCCAAATGCTTCTTTCTTCATCTGTTTGCCGCAACACCTCTTCGTCACTTTATCCACCCATCTGATTTTTAACATTCTCCTATAGCACCACATTTCAAAAGCTTCTAATCTTTTCTTCTCAGATAATTCGATCGTCCAAGTTTCACTTCCATATAAAGCGACACTCCAAACGTATACTTTCAAAAATCTTTTCCTGACATTTAAATTAATTTTTGATGTAAACAAATTATATTTCTGACTGAAGGCTCGTTTCACCTGTGCTATTCGGCATTTTATGTCGCTCCTGCTTCGTCCATCTTTAGTAATTCTACTTCCCAAATAACAAAATTCTTCTACCTCCATAATCTTTTCTCCTCCTATTTTCACATTCAGTGGTCCATCTTCGTTATTTCTTCTACACTTCATTACTTTCGTTTTGTTCTTTTTATTTTCATGCGATAGTTCTTGCGTAGGACTTCATCCATCCCATTCATTGTTTCTTCTAAAGCCTTTTTCACATGTTTATAACTTCTGAAACCATTTTTAATACTTAAAATATCTTAATAATTTAGTTTTGTAATACATATATATATATATATATATATATATATAGAAAGAGAGAGAGACTCTTACTGCATTATCGACATAATCTACAAACTGAGCTTTTTCTATAAGATTCTATAGAGTCTGATACTTGTTAAATGAAACCTGATCGTACTATGTCAGTCATAAAAATTGTAAAATTCATAAAACTTGATATATTTACTCTTAGTAAGGAATCAGAGAGGCGTCTTTACCTAGTTTTTGAATAATATAATATGTATGTTTATTGCAAACAGGGTTTTTCAAGGTTTACCCGTTTCATCAGAAACCCATTTTTTAACTACTGCCCTGAACAAGACTACATTAACCTCACATTCTGGTCCAAGACCTTTATACGGATTATTTTCATCTTTTTTTTTGTTAGAAAGTTAACGCTCACATTCTCCCAACTCCTTAATATCCACGTACACGATGTAATCCTATTTCATTAACTGGTGATACTTCCAAAACTAGTTTGTATATGAAATTTAGAAACTTCAGAAACCTTAAGCTAACTGTTCGAAAATATGGTAATGCATTCCATGTCCATCTATAGGCAAGCCGAACCTAAGATTATAAATATTTTTACTTGAAAGAATGTGATATATTTCTCGAGACAAATGAAATTTATCTCGAATAACTAGAATTAATCCGTTGATATCGGCCGTCGAATACATTATGTAATTTGTTATTTCAACCTCTTTCATCGAAGTTGATAATACTACTTTTTTTTTAACCTCCGGGAACACCGTTAGGTATTGCTTTAGAGGATGAGATGAATGATTTGTAGCGTGTGAAAATGCCATCTCTGACCGGGATTCGAACCCGGAACTTCCGGATGAAAGGCCGAGACGCTACCACTCACGCCACGGAGGCCGGCGATAATATTACTTTAGAATCTTATTAGTTACTAGCATTTTATTAGCCAATCTCATTTCCTAATAATTTTATTAGGAAATGAATTTTTTTACCACTAAACTGTAATACAAAGATATGCTTAAATAATCCATCATTTACTATTTTGTGTATACTTAAATTTCAAATTACTTTCAAAAATACAGAAAGAATTCTTCATACTGAACTCTTAAGAATTTCTGCAAAAAAAAATCTTTAAATTTCATTTTTATATTTACGTTAAAAATAACGGTGAAAATGGTGAACAAGAAAGATAACTTAAACTGGCAATTTATTGGTTATCTAAACAAACACATAAGTGTTATGTAAACACGGTCGATATCATTAAAATCTTATTGGTTGTTCGTATTTATCATTCATTATTTGCCTTTTCTTAAACGTTTCGTTGAACAGCGCTTATTTTTTTTTTCAGCAATAATAAAACACATAAAATGTTTACTTAGGTAATTGGTTGATCTCATTTTCGTAAATTGTTAATTCAGTAATTTTAAAAATAAAAATTAAATAACTGTACTTCAGTAACACAAATCATAAATGTAATTTTTTCCTTTAATTCAAATTAAATTATCTGAAAATTTACAAGAATGGGGGGAGAGTTTAAACTAATATAACTTTACTCTGAAATACACTATTTAGAAATAAGAAATGTAATGAACTCTTTACTGAAAAAAATGCTAAGTACAGAGTGATTCAAAGAAACGGGAAATTAAAAAAATTAAATAACGTCAATGAAAAATTATTTTTAGAAAATGAATTTTATTTCATGTAATTGTACAAATGTTGCCATTTTAGGATACATACATTTTAGTTTATTTTTTAAAGATGACATCTTCCAGGTGACCTTCTCTTCTACGTAAACACTCACGAAGTCTCTTCGTTAAATTGTTCATGGTTTGACGTAACATCTCAACTGGAATTTCCGCAATTGCTTCTCGGATCTTTGCCTTCAGTTCTTCCGTTGTAGCAGGTCTACTGTGGAGCACTTTGCTTTTAAGGTGACCCCACAAAAAGTAATCGCAAGCTGAGAGATCAGGCGATCTGGGAGGCCATCTAATGTCACCATTTCGTGAAATGACGCGTTGTCCAAACAATCGGCGTACAGCTGCCATCGATATTCGTCCAGTATGTGATGTTGCTCCATTTTGTTGAAACCAGGCTGTGTTAAGAATTGGTGAAAACTCTTTTGTTGTTCCACAACAAAAGTTTCAAGCATGGCTACGTAACGAGCCGACGTCACTGTAATCGCAAGACCGTTGTCATCCTCAAAAAAATAAGGGCCTATAACACCGTAAGATGACATAGCACACCACACGGTCACTTTCTGGCTGTGCAACGGACGCTGGTGTAGCTGCATAGGATTTTCTTGTGCCCAGTATCTGATATTTTGCTTATTAACAGATCCACTGAGGTGGAAATGCGCTTCGTCTGACATCCACAGTTCGTGAACAAACTCTTCGTTATCATTTATCTTCTGAAGCATTACATTACAAAATTGTGCTCGCACAACTGCATCGTTCGGTTTCAGTTCCTGGACGATCTACAACTTGTATGGGTGGAATTGCAAGTCCTTCACTAATATTCTTCGAACACTTGAACTGTGCAATTGTAAAGATGTTGAGAGACGACGGATTAACCGATGTGGACTTCGTGTGACAGCATCTTGTAAAGCTTGAACATTCTGTGGTGTACGGACGGTTCGCTCACGGTCTGGAGGTTTCTTTTTCATTGCCGAACCCGTTTCCTCAAAATTAGATATCCATGTTTTAATTGCATGTGCTGATGGAACACGGTCGTACCGTCCCAGATTAAAATGACGGCGAAATTCTCTACGCGATCCCTCCACACTGTCATTGTTTTTGTAAAACGATTTGATAGCAAATGCACGTTGCGCACCACTCCAAGGATCCATGACGACTAAATGGCAGGTTAGGTTAGAGAGGCTGGCGCCACTTATCAAGTGGTACCAATCGCCCACGGCTACCAACACAACTTTCAAAATTTCCCGTTTCTTTGAATCAACCTGTATAAAATTGGTTAATTAAGTAACTTTACCAGGCAGCTATGTAGTATTAGAAAAATGTTTTCCTATCACGTTTAGGTGAGATGGTAAGGTAAAGTTAAAAAAAAAGCTATATGTGGTTAAAATAAGATATAAGTAGAGACCGGATTATATGCATTTGCGTATTAAGCCCTTTCTCACCGGTTATTGCATATTTTCCTTAAAATCTAGTGGTGATGCATATTTTCGATATATTTACAACATTTTTCGGTAGGGTACCTTGTTAATAAATTAAATATTACGTTGTAGCCGGCCATACCTATTAGCTTCACGGCTATTAGAACGCACTTAGCAGCCGAGAATAGTACTTCTGATTGTTTATGTTTACAAACGCAACAGAATGTTAAATAATTGTTAATTATCGAATTTATCGATGTGTTATTCAACTACTTCTAATTGTATGCTGATTTTGAAATAAACAAAAACTGAAAATTACAATTTTTTTATTTAAAGTTGCATATTTTGACACTTTTCATGCATATTTCAACCTTTTTATGTTGCATATAATCCGGTCTCTAGTTATAAGGTTTATAAAATATAATTAAAATATGAAAACATTATATGTTTTCTTATATTTAAATTTTAAAAATGACTAATTTGGTAGTTTTGTGAGTGAGTAATTCTTAAAACTTTTACAAATATATGAAACAATTATTTTATTTAAAATTTTTGACACGTGTAAATAAAATTATCTATTTATTGTATTCTTATGGATTTGTATAGGTTAATGTATGTAAAAGAAGTCTCTTTTATTACTTTGACATGGTCATTAGGTTTTAGTGATTCTATTATATATATTAAGGAAATATGAATTTTTTAAGATAAGTTTCTTTTAATTTAAGATTTTAATGTTTTTTTTAAGAAGTTTGGCAGAAAGTATGACGTGTTAAAGAATAGCCTACGCATATATTAGAATAATGCTTGTATACTTGTGCGGAGTAATAATTTACTTTTAACAAAGTTAAGGAAATATATATTTTTTAGATTAATATTAACGTCTGGATGATTGGAATACAAATCTTTTAACTTGCGTCAAACCCGTGCAAAATCCATGGGGTATTAAGAAAATATCTTATTTTTTTGGTTATACATTCTTCCTATGTAAAGTTGATCAATAAAAGTAAAATTTTCACGTAATTTATCAGTTACGCCGATCACTATAAATATACGTATGATTTTGAAACCCTTCGTAGTAGTTATGAAGAACGAAATCGGTCTTATTTTAATTTATTAATATCTTCTCTGTTATCTACGAAATTTTTTTATTACAGAAATTTTTCGCCAAAAAAACTGAACCAAAGAGTCTACTTTTTTTTACATTTTAACTTAAATTGACTTATCGCCCGCAAAAACGCATTAAAAAAAATCATAAAATTATGCCTTATTATTTGCCAAATTACCAATCTTTTCATATTAACCTCATCCAGTTTAAGCCTTTTTTGAACCAACATCGAAATATTTACCATTTTCAAGCAACACTTATTTTCAATCGTGAATGGTATTGGTTTTAAAAATTAAAAAACCGGTATGTTCGTTCTTATAAGCTGAAGAATTTTTTTTATAAGTTGTAGATGACGTGATAATTTATTAATTAATTAAAAATAATTTTTCAATGTTTTGTATAAATATATAACACTTTCTAGTCTGTCCTGCCGGGTGCAAATCTTAACTGATTTTGACGAAACTTGGTGGGGTGAAGTTGATCTATTAGAAATAGTGCCCTATTAATTTTCAAGGAATCAGTTCACAGGAACTGGAGTTAGGAGCAAACAATGGGATTTTTGGGTACATTTTCAAGGGTTTTATATTGCACCTTGAAGGATTACATGTTAAAAAGCGAATTTTAGATTTTTGCCAACACTACTAGGCGCAAGCTGATTTCCTAGTGGTCCCAAAACATCAAGTTTGTAGCTTAAATCAGATTTTTGCGAGCACCACCAGGTGCGAGCTACTTTCGTTATAGTACTTTAGTTTCTAATAATCCGATATGTCATCTTTATGAAAAAAGGGGTTGGTGTCAAAAAAATCTGTTTGAAATTTTAATCGTTTTGGGCCAATTTGAACCTTTTCTTTTTCGTGAGCACGGCTCCAAAACCATACAAATTATGGATAACAGTATCAAATTTGAGTGTTGGCAAGAAGCAATGTTAAGTTGTCGATGCAGTCACAACTCAACAAATAAGTGCAAAGGAGGAAGAAAAAAAAACAAAGTATAATGTACTGTATTTATTGAAACAACATTCAGTTCCTCACAATATTATAAAAGAACACATGATACTAACATAACATGAAACAAAAAAAAATTCCCTTTCGGCACGCCGGAAGGCGGAGGTAGATTTCACCGGTGCTAAGTAGGGGATAAAAAATATTTCCACCTTAAAGTTAAGAAAAACTTCAAATTTACTGAATACCACAATGATGCATGTGAAAAACGTTTCACATGTTTAGCATACGACAAGCCTCATTTTAAAATTCCAGCAAGAGTTTGGTCATTCCTTGCCGTAAGGGTTGGTCATATCAAAAATTGTTCCAGACAAAAGTTTTAGGTAATGTTTAGAGGACTAACGCCCACTTTAAACCGATTAGATACTGTGCCTGTTAGGGGAGGTATGATTTTTTTTTCTTCTAAGCCCCGTCTTTTCCACCCCAGAGCCAATCGTTGGTGATATCAAAAGACTTTACTGAGATAAGTTTTAGGCCTTTATCCAAAAAATAGTAGAAATATTAAACGAGTTCGATATTTTACTTAATAAGAAGGTTATAGCGATATTTTGTTTTTTCGAAAAGCCTTCCCATTTCC
The DNA here is from genome assembly GCF_047948215.1 of Lycorma delicatula. Lineage (NCBI taxonomy): Eukaryota > Metazoa > Arthropoda > Insecta > Hemiptera > Fulgoridae > Lycorma > Lycorma delicatula. The sequence goes on from NC_134458.1 coordinate 146,549,187, forward strand.
ACCCTCATGGTCCGATTTTGCCAATTAACGAACTCGACCGAGATTTTGGGTAGTTATATTTTATGTACGAGGGTAAGTGAATTATTATCCACAATTTAGTTATATTTTTGATTATGATGGTAGTACTGTCGTGTTGCGTAGATGACGCATGCGTGGTTTAATTGTTGTTATGGCTGTGCAGGTTTGATGCTGCTAGGTTAGTTCCATTAACCCATCGGGTTGGTCTAGTGGTTAACGCGTCTTCCCAAATCAGCTGATTTGGAGGTCGAGAGTTACAGCGTTCAAGTCCTAGTAAAGCCAGTTATTTTTAGACGGATTTGAATACTAGATCGTGGATACCGGTGTTCTTTGGTGGTTGGGTTTCAATTAACCACACATCTCAGGAATGGTAGAACTGAGAATGTACAAGACTACACTTTATTTACACTCATACATATCATCCTCATTCATCCTCTGAAGAATTATCTAAACGGTAGTTACCGGAGGCTAAACAGGAAAAAAGAAGAGAGAGGTTAGTTCCATTATCGCTGCCCTGCCGTTAACCACGGTTGCTCCGCTTTCTGTTTGCACCAAAGAAGAGTAACGTTCAGTAATCCGTTTTTTGTGGTCGGAAGGTGTATCAGGGGCCGAAATTCATCGGAAGATTTTCGGTACAGTACGGGAACAGTGTGTTACCGCAACGGAGTCTCTACGAATGGATTGAAAAATTCGAAAATAGTCGTACAAGTGTTACGCACGACGAAGGAGCCGGACGACCGTTTACCGCCACAAATGAAGAAAACATTGAGCGTGCACGTGACATGATTTTCTTAGACAGACAAGTAACTATCGATGAAGTAGCACATCGTCTGCAAATTAATCACGGTTCTGCCTACGAAATCATCCACAACAGACTTGGGTTTCATAAAGTCTGTGCAAGATGGGTCCTAAAACAACTCACACATTCGCATAGACAAACGCGCTTGGACATTTGCCAAAAACATTTGGATCACTATGGTAACGAACGGGCGACATCTTCTTTGGCAGAATCATCACTGGTGACGAAGCATGGATCCATCATTACGAGCCGGAAAGTAAACGGCAGAGTATGGAATGGAAACATCCAAATTCGCCCTGCAACAAAAAAAGGTTCAAGACCCAACCGTCCGCAGGAAAACTGATGCTTACGGTTTTTCGGACTCACAACGCCCAGTACTAGAAGATTATAAGGAAAGAGTCACGACAATAAACAGTGCGCGTTACAGTGAGATGCTTACTGCCAAGCTGAAGCCTGCAAAAATGTTGTCCCAAAATGAGATTTTGGGACAACATTTTTTTTTTAATTGGCAAGATAAGCGTGCATGAATGTACTGAGCTTAATATAAAGCGGGGTTATGCTTGCAAAATTTTGAGAAAATTGATCTCCCTGGAGATATTGACCTCAAAATTTTATCAACAAGTTGTCCCGTACACAAGAGACTCTATATAAAATTTCATCAAAATCGGTTAATCCAGTCAAAAGTTATTAAGTTTCAAAAACTCGAAAATACGTAACGTATGTACGAACGAATATTTTCCCCCGCCTTTTTTTTTAGTATTCCTGGATCATGAAACGTCGAAAAATGTAAAGTGACCCCAGCCCCATTTTTTTACTTCCTTGTACAAAGTAAAGGAAGTATTGTGATCGCGTAAAATTTCGGTTTTCAGATTTCAACGGAAATATCCATTTTGAACATCCCTGAATCCATGTTGATTAGTTTCGTTGTGATGTCTGTACGTACTTACTTATATGCGTATTTATCTCGCATTACTCAAAAACGATTAGCCGTAGGATGTTGAAATTTTGGATTTACGACTGTTGTAACATTTAGTTGTGCACCGCCCTTCTTGATTGCAATCGACTGAACCAAAAGTGTCCAAAAAAAAAACCCAAAATCCAAAACAATTTTGAATTTTGGACTTTTTCTTAACTGCAATAATAAGCCTTCATCGAGAGATTTTCAAGGATATATCATAAGTGGTAATTATTTTCATTGGTTCCAGAGTTATAGCCATTTGAAATTTTAGATAATGAAATATTTGGATCTTAGAAAGGAAAGGCACATCGGTTTGAATCAGACTTCATCTCCTTTTTTTTCTTTTTTAACTTTTTTTTAAATTTAAATATATTGATTTATTAATAATTATTAACCTCTGATTGTAAAAAACGTTTTACGTAAAATAATAATTCAATAACAATAAAAAAAAATGAAACAATATCAGAAGTTATTATGAAATAAAATTTTATGTACTTTTCATTTTAAAAATGTGTATATGTAATTTAATAGGCGTACAGGAAAGTCATGTGGTGTCCACATCAGATATTTTATTTTATAATTGTGTATTTTGACACTGCTTTGATTAAGGTTTTATAACAGGCAAATTCTGAAACATTTTTTTTTTATCCGTAGAGCAGCAGCATATCAATTATTCCGTAAGAGTCCTTTATAATGAATAATTATGAACTTTTATATTTGTATCTATAAAGCAACTTGTCCTGACTGACTGATTAATCAACGCCCATCAAAAACTACTGAAGATATTGATGAAAATGTACATACATGTTCTTCTTACAGTATAAGTGCACACTGAGAAAGAATTTTTTAGATTCCTTGTTTAAAGGAAAACCTGTTTAAAATGAAGTAACAATGAAATTAACGTTTTTTTAATTTCTCGGTAACAAATGATATCAACTTGATTTTTGGTGTGTGTAATCTTCATGTGAATATCTAAAAACCATTTTTTTAGATTTTTGAGATTCTGAGTTTAAAGGATTAAAATGGGTTTTGAATTTTCTTTGAAACTCGGCTATTATTTTTATTTTTCTTGAAAATTAAATCTTTTAGGGTTGCTAGTACATATGTGTGTATATATATATATAAATTAATTAAGTAAATATTATACACATAATATTTGCATTCTTATCCTTTTTCTTTACGCGATTTCTAAGCTACAATTCGAAAAAAGAAATACCCAATATTTTTTTAAATTCTTTTATATAGAAAATATCATTTCCTATTACGTTTTCATGAAATTATAAACTACACATTTCTTGTTGTTTAAATAAGTTCTTCGAATAATAATTTAGAAAAGAATAAGTTTTAATCTAATATATTATACTCGTATGATTCTTTTTTCAGCTGTGTATATATATATATATTATTATATCATCTCAAATTAAGAAGATTTTTTTTTTTCATTTTTCAAAAAAACTTCAATAGACGAATTTATATTTAGTTTCTACTGTAACACAAAATTGGAAATTTATATAGAAGCCAATACTAAGAGGGAACATAATTTTATATTTAATCACAGTCCTTGAAATTTTAATTTACACATATATTTAAACAGCTGGTGAACTTCTAAAATAAGAAGAAAAAAGTTAAAGAATACGAAAGCTTTGCCTGAATTTTAAATAGAGATTTACTTACGCCTACGTTCTGTCGAACAGCTGTGCGGTCAATTGTTAATTGGCGACAAACATTTTCATGTTTACCTAAATGTCGTTTTAATTAAATTAAATTTACAGTTCAGTGAAATTGCTTTAAATCTTTAGATTTATTTTTTTTAAATACAAAATTTAATAACGTTTCATTACTTTATTTTTTGTAGGGTTTGACATAAAGTTTTTCTTGGTTTTATTTCAAATTCGATTGCAGATTTAATAGTATAATTGAGGCTTAATAAAATAATCGTGGCTCAGGAACCGTTTACTCAATAGTAAATTTACCGATCCTATTAGTTGTCAACCGTTCACGACACACATTTCACCGATTATTAAATTACCCTCGCCACCAATTTTTAATTCAATCCATCGAAGTTAACGTTCTTTGTCTGTTTATTAATCATATTAAGACTAATAATCAAATTATAGAAAAATGTTTAAGCCGGTGTTGTATAATATCTGTAAAGCAAACTTTCGTTATATGTCTTTCCTCTTGGTCGTGTTTTTCTTTTTTCAATTTTTCATTATTTTTTTCATAATAGTATTTAAATGAATTTACTTTTAAAACATATCGAAATGAACTTCAAATAAAACTAAAGTAAATAGTATTAATACAATATGGTATGGTATACGTGAACGTTAAGAATGTAAAATGCAAAAAGTCGTTTTTCATGAGTGTCGTTCACCTTTATAAAGAGAATGCAGAATGTTGTTGCAAAAGAAAAACGAAGGATAAGATTACCAACAGAGGTAAAGTAACCACCAATGGCTAATACCAAATATAGACGAAAGAAGTTCCCGCTGTCCGTTTGGTTGCACGTGTTGTAAGCACGATTCCTACACCGTGCTTGACTATCATCGTTTACTTGGCTATTGCAGGTAGTTGTAGGCTATCCAATCTTGAGAGCCCGTTATTCCTTATTTCAATGAACAGGAAGCAGTAAATAACAGTTGTTTATACAACTGGTGGGTAGTTTAATGATTTGTTTTAAAAAAAGTATCAAATTTTTAACCTAAAAAAAATTTGTTATTCAGTACACATCACTTTACAGCTAAATGAACTTTTGGGTTCTTATGTATAGCTATTAAAAATTGTTCCAACATTATAATTAATAACTTTAAAATCTTCTTCCCTGACACTTATAGACGTGTATTTCTATGAATATGTTTGTACGCGACACACACACATTGTGTAAATTATTAGCAATTTATAATATTTATTGGAATATAGTAACAAGTTGTAAGCTCAATTAAATTTTCATTATATATTGTTTGAAAAATGATTTTTTTCTTCATGATGTCTTTGCATCTACGAAATGCATCTACATCATGAAGATAATTTTCTTTAGCCTGCACAATACTTAAGCTATGTTTATTTTGCTAAATGAATTTTTAAATTATAAAACAGGTGTAAAAACATTCAATGAAATGATGTTATTTATTTATATCAAAAGCTGTATTTTCTGCTCAGGTAATCGATTCGAGAGCGAGGAACCTGGCTGATGGTAGCACTGAGCAGAGACAACAGACGAAGCAATTAGAAGTATTTCAAGCAAATATACCTGGAGGTTCTGTTCAAGTTATACGTTCACAGAGTTTAACAACAAGCTCGTGGCAGGGTCAATCAACCACTACCAAGGTAAAATTTTTTGTAATTTATTTTCTTTGTTTATTAAAGAATATTTTATTAAAAGTCAATATTTAGTTTGGTACTGATTTATATTCACGTGAAAGGATTAACACTGGCATAATTATACAGCAGTATTGGTCTTTACTGTACACACCTCTTCTTTTTTAAAGTATTAATGTTTGGAATAGACTTCAAATAATTAATCTTCAAATATCAAGGAAGAAATCAAAAGTCATGGTCTTTATGATGAAGAAACTATTAAAAACAAAAATAGATTTTTAAATAACATCCCTCAAAAGATATGCTTTTAACCTTTTTAAATACAATGTTTTTTTTTTCTCGACCTTTTTAACATCTTTACATATGAGTGCTTAAAGAAACCTACAATACAATAGAAACAATTGCAGTATCTCTTTATGTTAAAAAAAAGATAAATAAATTCTAAATAAAATAACTTGCTTTCAAAATGTGTGGAAATATGTTTATGAAACATTTTTCAGAAATTTATGCAGCCTTTCTTTAGCATGTAGGTTTTTGACTGGCCTTTTTTAAAGTGATTAGAGAATCCCTTTACTGTAGGGTTAAATAACATATTTTTAACATTTTATAATTACTCATTAAAGCATTAAAAAAAGTATCTTTTTTTATAAATGTTTCCTTATTCTCAAGGCGTTTCATTCATTGTTTATTATTTGTCCACTCTTTTTAGTAGCTGAAATCTTTCTCTAGCTCAGTATCCAATTACTGCTCCAGCTAAAATTAACCATAAAATCATTGGGCTTAAACACATACCCTAACCAAGAATGCTTTTTTGTTAGTTTTTAAAAGTAATCTATGTTCCTCCTCCAACCTACAAAAAAATATTTCCAACTATGAAACCAAAAGAACTAAAAGTGAAAAGATCTAGTAGTAGAAGATATTTTGGTAAGTTATTTCTTTTACACCTGATTTTTTTTAATCATAAAATCAGCCAGAACACTGATGCCTTTATACAGGTTTTATTTTCATCATGATATCCTGTTTTTCATTTACAACACCTTTTAATCATTGTTCTAAAAAAATTATCAACATTTCTTTGCCAACTTATATAGAAAACAAGAAAAATACATTGTAATAGTTGTTATTATTACTGAAATGATAATTTAAGATTTATCTCAAAAAATATTTAGCATTAAAAACAAATTAAAATTTTGACATAATTTTCACACTATATTTACATAAAAATCAGTTAGTTTATAGTAATTTCATTAAATGGCTTTTTAATAATAGTAAGTTTGTACAGGAATTTATTGGCTAACTAATATTAGGATTTTATAGGTGTAGTGAACTAATTCAGTGAAAATGTATACCTCATTAATGAATGAATAGAAATATAAATATAGTGGTGGAATAAGTAGCCTGAGAAGTTAGTCTAGGTTCCTATGAGTACTTTTTCTATCTTTTAAAAGTGTCCTTTTCCTTCAGGTCAAAAATTTGTAAACCCTACCAAGATACATTCAGAAAATTCATCTACTGATAATTTTAAAGCAAAAGTTAAGATTTGGTTTCTTACTCATTACTTGGATGAATTAAAAAAATTATTTTTTAACATTCTAGCTTTTCAACTGCTTTCTAGTTTGTTTGTTTTTTTATTTCTTGTTGTTTTAATGTTTAGATATTTTCTTGATATATTTACTACTTTCGCACGTGTTTGTGTGGAATTATCAAAATAAATAAAATAAAAATTATTGATATGATTCTGATTCTTTGGTCCTTTCTGTGTTTGAAAAATTATCTTGATTAAAGTTTAAGCTCACTTCCCACCAGCCATTCCTGAGATATTGCACAGTCATGCAGAAAAATAAACATATTGATATAAAGAAAATTTTCTTACACCAAATTTCAAGTGACCTACACATGAGGTTTTTTTTAATCCATTACTGCTAGGACTAAAAAATGTATTTCTCCATCATCAAAAAGACATGGGTTTGTTAATTGTAACTGGACATAAACCAAGGAATGAATAAATAAATAAGGCATAATTATTTTGTACATTAAGGAATAAAAAGACGTTGGTTCTGTTAAAAAGATAGTTTTTGATGGATTAAAATAATAATAGTGCGCTAAGAAAATATTAAGAATTCTTTTTAATTTTGTTTCATATAATATATATTTTAATCTATTCCTTATTTTATGTGCAGCAGATGTTATGCTAACTAAATAAAAACAATTTTCAGTTGGGGAGTGGTTCAGGTTGGTCTGCCAGAGCAAATTCTAAGCATGATCGAAAAAATGATGAGACAGAATTTGATAGCCTCAAGGTAAATTTCCTACAAAGTTATATAAATTCTCTTTTCATTTAACTGATAAAATAAATGTAATTATTTTACTTAATATTATTAAAGTTATTAATTTGTCACCTTCAATTTATATATATACAATATTTTTTAATTATTTTTATTAATTGCAAGAATTATTTAAAAAAAGTTTATGCAGTACATTAGATCACATTAAACTTACTTTCTTCAATTAATCTCAAAAAAAAAAATTAATGATAATTATTTTTTTAAATTAATAAATTTATTTGTTATTTTCTTTGTTATAATTTTTTCATTTAAGATTTATTGGTAACAAATCAGTTGTATAAATAAGTAAATTTCCTCTACTAAGCAGAGGCAAATTATATAATCAAATAAGCAAATAATTATATAATTATAATTAAAATATCTCTGTTGTTTCTCAACAGAGATATTTTAATTACAATTTTTCATTCACGTTTCTCCCCCATATGATATAAGTTGGTGTTGTGAGGTTCTTTGACATAGTAAAAAAATATTTCAAATAAATAATTTGGGATAATTATGAAGAAATATAAATACTAGTCAGAACTAGAACTCTTTTTTAGCATAATTTATCATCAGCTCTATTCTTAGTACATTAGAATTAACAACTTATGGTATATATACTAAGTTCTGGGTAAAACACAAACTTAGAAATCCTCAATTATCGCTCTCGGCAGAAAGGATTTAATCGACAGAAAATGCAAGTGATAATTCAATCCTACAAATATTACCTTCAGTTTGTACAACACAACTGACTACATTTAGTGAACATCACTGTTCATTTGAGAAAGCAACTCTGACAAGCGCCACTTGAACCTCAGATACTTTACATGCAACACAGCCATAAGAAGGCTAAGATCAATAATATAAAGCAACAGATTAATATACCTGTTTCTGTGAGAAATAAATATATTATCAAATATTCTAGTAAAAACTTATGCAATACATTTTTTAATATAAATAAAGATCACATGCCAATTTTTTTTTGTCTTCAGTCATTTGACTGGTTTGATGCAGCTCTCCAAGATTCCCTATCTAGTGCTAGTCGTTTCATTTCGGTATACCCTCTACATCCTACATCCCTAACAATTTGTTATACATATTCCAAACGTGGCCTGCGTACACAATTTTTTCCTTCTACCTGTCCTTCCAATATTAAAGCGACTATTCCAGGATGCCTTAGTATGTGGCCTATAAGTCTGTCTCTTCTTTTAACTATATTTTTCCAAATGCTTCTTTCTTCATCTGTTTGCCGCAACACCTCTTCGTCACTTTATCCACCCATCTGATTTTTAACATTCTCCTATAGCACCACATTTCAAAAGCTTCTAATCTTTTCTTCTCAGATACTTCGATTGTCCAAATTTTACTTCCATATAAAGCGACACTCCAAACATATACTTTCAAAAATCTTTTCCTGACATTTAAATTAATTTTTGATGTAAACAAATTATATTTCTGACTGAAGGCTCGTTTCGCTTGTGCTATTCGGCATTTTATATCGCTCCTGCTTCGTCCATCTTTAGTAATTCTACTTCCCAAATAACAAAATTCTTCTACCGCCATAATCTTTTCTCCTCTATTTTCACATTCAGTGGTCCATCTTTGTTATTTCTACTACATTTCATTGCTTTTGTTTTGTTCTTGTTTATTTTCATGCGATAGTTGTTGCGTAGGACTTCATCCATGCCGTTCATTGTTTCTTCTAAATCCTTTTTACTCTCAGCTAGAATTACTATATCATCAGCAAATCGTAGCATCTTTATCTTTTCACCTTGTACTGTTACTCAGAATCTAAATTGTTCTTTAACATCATTAACTGCTAGTTCCATGTAAAGATTAAAAGGGGATAGGGAACATCCTTGTCGGACTCCCTTTCTAATTACGGCTTCTAACTGATGTTATTCAATTACTACTGTTGCTGTTTGGTTCCTGTAAATATTAGTAGTAATTGTTCTTCTATCTCTGTATTTGATCCCTAATTTTTTTAAAATGCTGAAAATTTTATTCCAGTCTAGGATTTCGAATGCCTTATGCCAAGTATGTTGGTTTGTTTTTCTTTAATCTTTCTTCTACTATTAATCTGAGCCCTAAAATTGCTTGCTTTGTCCCTATGCTTTTCCTGAAACCAAATTGGTCTTCTAACACTTCTTCTATTCTCCTCTCAATTCTTCTGTATAGAATTCTAGTTAAGATTTTTGATGCATGACTAGTTAAACTAATTGTTCTGTATTCTTCACATTTATCTGCCCCTGCTTTCTTTGGTATCACGACTATAACACTTTTTTTGAAGTCTGACAGAAGTTCCCCTTTTTCATGAATATTAAACACCAGTTTGTATAATCTATCAATCGCTACCTCACCTGCACTGCACAGTAATTCTACAGGTATTCCGTCTATTCCAGGAGCCTTTCTGCCATCAAATCTTTTAATTTTCTCTTAAATTCAGATCTCAGTATTGTTTCTCCCATTTCATCCTCTTCAATATATTCCACCCACCTATCGACTGTACCTTTCGTATTATAAATCGTTGTACCATCTTTGTTTAACACATCATTAGATTTTAATTTATGTACCCCAAAATTTTCCTTAACTTTCCTGTATGCTCAGTCTTATTTTACCAATGTTCATTTCTCTTTCACTTCTGAACACTTTTCTTTAATCCACTCTTCTTTCGCTAGTTTGCACTCCTGTTTATAGTATTTCTTAATTGTCGATAGTTCCTTTTACTTTCTTCATCACTAGTATTCTTATATTTTCTACGTTCATCCATCAGCTGCAATACATCGTCTGAATCCAAGGTTTTCTACCAGTTCTCTTTGTTCCACCTAAGTTCGCTTCTGCTGATTTAATAATTTCCTTTTTAACATTCTCCCATTCTTCTTCTACATTTTCTACCTTATCTTTTTTACTCAGACCTTTTGCGATGTTCTCAAAAATCATCTTTACCTCCTCTTCCTCAAGCTTTTCTAAATTCCACAGATTCATCTGACACTTTTTCTTCAGGACTTTAAAGCCCAATCTACATTTCATTATCACCAAATTATGGTCGCTATCAATGTCTGCTCCAGGGTAAGTTTTGCAGTCGACGAGTTGATTTCTAAATCTTTGCTTAACCATGATATAATCTATCTGATACCTTGCAGAATCGCCTGGCTTTTTCCGTGTGTATATTCTTCTATTATGATTTTTAAATTGGGTGTTGGTAATTACTAAATTATACTTTGTGCAAAACTATTAAGTTGGTCCCCTCTCTCATTCCTTTTGCCCAGCCCGTATTCACCCACTATATTTCCTTCCTTGCCTTTTCCAATGCTTGCATTCCAATCTCCAACTACTATTAAATTTTCATCGTCTTTTATGTGTTTAATTAATTTCTTCGTAAATATGCAATCTACCTCATCATCATCATCATCATGGGCGCTTGTAGGCCTATAGACGTTAACAGTTGTTGTCGGTTTAGGTTTCGATTTTATCCTTATTACAATGATTCTATTGCTATGCATTTTGAAATACTCTACTCTTTTCCCTGTCTTCTTGTTCATTATGAAACCTACTCTTGCCTGCCCATTATTTGAAGCTGAGTTAATTATTCTAAAATCACCTGATGAAAAGTCATTTTCCTCTTCCCACCAAAACTCACTAATTCCTACTACATCTACCTTTATCCTACCCATTTCCCTCTTTAAATTTACTAACCTAGCAGCCTTTTTTAAACTTCTTAACATTCGATGCTTCGACTCGAATGTTATTTCTTAATTTTCTGGTGACCCCTTCCTTAGTAGTCCCCACTCATAGATCCGAATGGGGGACTAGTTTACTTCCGGAATATTTTACCAAGGAAGGCGCCTCCATCATTGCTATATGAAAATGCAGAGAGCTACATTTTCTTGGAAAAAAAGCAGCTGTAGTTTTCCATTGCTTTCAGCTGCGCAGTACTCATAGGACTGAGTGATGTTGATATGGCTGTTTAGTCATCCTGACTTATGCCCTTAACAACTACTGAAAGAGCTGCTGCCCTCTTTCAGGAATCATTCCTTAGTCTGGCTCTCAACAGATACTTCTTCGATATGGTTGCACCTTCGGTCCAGCTACTCTGTATCACTGAGCACTCAAGCCCCCTCACCAACGGCAAGGTCTCATGATTCATAGAGGAGGGCCAATTAAAAGAAAAATACTATGAATCTTGATATCAATCATGGATATTTTAATGTATTATTGATATCAGAATTCAAAGTATTATGCAAAAAAATTTCATTTATATGTGTATGTACTTTAAAGAAAAATAATCCTGTATTTATATATGGGATATCTCTTGTTTACATTGTGTTAAAAGAGTATGCGAGTATAAAAACTAATAACAATAATTTTTAATAATTACTTATTGCAGTAAGATTTATAGGACCTGCTATATTATCTATAATACTGATCTATAGGGTTAAGATTCTAAGATCATTCGAACCTCTATGCCATATCCAACGATACTAATACTCAGCAGTCTCTAAAGAATTACATAATGAAAGTTTAGACATGGCTAAAGTGTTTATAACTTTTCACATTAAGATAGTCATTTTTATAGCCATTTATAAAAACCTTTAAAAAATAATAACTTCATCATAAATTACCATTAACAATGCAACATTATTCATAAGTAATTAATTTAAATTATAATTTGTATTATAATTTTTTGTTTTTGATTTTTAGCTGGCATTGAATCCACTTGACCTCAGCTCGCAGAAAACAAAAGCGAGTGTTGGTCGAAGTGGTTCAATTAGCAGCAGACGACCACCATCAAGACCTCGAAGTATTGCTGGATCAAGTAGGTCTGATAAACCAGGTCAAATAATGGAAGAAGAAGAGGTTGCAGATAGAAATCCTAATAGTAGAAGTAATAATAATAATAATATTAATAATAGTAGTAGTCTTTCACAAATGTCTAGAATTTGTCAAAAATATCATCAAGAAGCTAAAAACCATTCATTATTTCAAGCATCTTCAAAATCGTTAAGTACTAATTCAAAAACAACTATGAAACAATCATATATGATGAATGGTTCTGATTCATCAATAAATAAAAATAGAGAAAAAGTAAAAAATACTTTACCTACATCAGGACATGTAACACTATCACATTTATTAGAGTCGACAAAAGGAAAACAAAGTAAATTTTCTGAAAACTCAAATAAAAAATTAAATCTTGTTCATAAAAAAAGTTGTTCAAGTGAAGATTTAAGACTATCACCAGAAACCCAATTTTTAAAGACTGATGGAACAGATAAAAATGAGGATTGGAAAAGAACATCTAAAGCAAGAAGATCATTACAATTTCCTGTTCATACAAAAACAGAACAAAATAGTATCATTAATAACAATAGTAATAATAATAATGCTAATAATAATAATAACAGTAATTCTGAGATGTCATCAGATTATAATAGTGTATTAAAAATAACAAAAGAAATTGAAGCAAGGAAAAAAATTGTGACAAATTCTTTAAAAAATAATCATTGGACTAATATTGAAGATGTATTAAAAAAGGTTGTTAATAATGATAACCAGAATTTGGAAAAACCCAGTAATAATAATAACAATAATAATAATAATATTGAAAATAATGCAGAAGATGAATTAATTATTAAAGATAACAAGTTAGTTAAGAAGAAACATACATTCATTACCGTCGAGTCATTAAAAGAAGTACGCGGTCGATTAAGAAGATTAGGTTCTCCAGCAACAGACGAAATTAAATATGAAGAAGAGGATGATGGTATTGTAACAGAATCAAAGGATGATAGTCCAACTGGAGAATTAGAAGGGTCATCTAAATCAGTCAAATCTTACGTGTATGGTATGGAAGCATTATTACGTAACAGGCCAACTACAATAACTGGTACTGGTAGTCTAGAATCACGAAGTACTAACAAATCTGGAACTAATGGTAGTAGTCGCTCAGAAGAATGGTATAATAGAAGAAAATCATATGGTTTTGAACAAGTTAATGGGCAGACAAGTCAAAAATCTAACTTATATAATGATAAAAATAAAGTTGATTCATCTACTGATAGTGGAATTTGTAAATCATCTGAAACTGTTGCTAATATTCCATTCTGGAATAAACCATTATCAACAAATGGTGATGGAAATAATATAAAAACAAGTCATTTAATTACAATTAAAAGAATTCAAGATAAAAATGATAATGTTAATAATAAAGAAATACAAAACAAACAAGATATCTATAACACTGGAACAGATTGTACACAAAAGGGAAAAAAAACAGTTGTTACATTAGGTGCTGCATCAAAAAGTTCATCCTGGAACTGGAATAATCAACAAAATGATGATAAAATTGATGAAGATTCAAATACAATGCAAGATGATAAAAAAGAAGTTGTAACAAAAGGTAAAATCGCAGATGCAATTAGAAGTCTACGAGAAAAATCATCATTGTTGAATGGTTTTGAATCTCGTCGGTTATCAGAACCTATAACAATATCTATTCCAGTTTCAACAATAGATAATTCTGAAATTATTGATAATGATGAATTACTATTAAAACAAACAAAAGAACCGTCAACAATAGAAAAATTTAATTTATCAAAACAAAATAATGAACAATCCACTGAATTTTCAACATCTTATTCAAAATTGCTTTATGGAACTAATAATAACAGTACTAATAACGATAATAATGACCAAATTAAAAAACCAGATAACAGCATTAGCAATAATGGTATACAATTACAAATATCTTCTTGGAATCGAAATTCTTCAATAAAAGAGAATGATTTTAAAAGACATTCCATTGCAGTTGATGAAGCTAGATATATGGATAATAGTAATAAAGAATTATTTGATATGCCTAGTGTTAAAGATAAAATAGCCTCTTTTAAAAACCAATTTGATTTAAAACCAAAATCAAATGAGAAACTATTGCTTCCAGTTTCTTCTAATAATAACATATTAAATGATAAGGATAAAAATAAATTATTACCTACTGAAAATGAAAATGATTCCAATACAAATGAAAAGAAACAAAAAAAGGTTGAATTTTGTAAAACTGAAGTACATTTTGCTGCTGAATCGGGTAGATTTAATATTGTTGAAACTGACGGTAAACCCCCATCAAATAATAATTTTCGTCGACGAAGAAGAACCATTGCAGAAACACCACAGAGATCAAATTTACCAGAAATTCGTTTTGGTGATTCACAGTATGAAAAAGAATTATTGACTTACTGTGAAGCAAATGAATTAGATTCTGAAACATTACAAACACAAGAAATTCCTTCATCATCTACTTATCGATTAAGTCCACAGTTTATTGACAATGAAAAAGATGAGGAATGTATATTAACACAAGGTAATACAATAATGCAAATGGACAATGATTATATTGAAATAAAAGATGATAATATTAAAATAAATGATATAAATATTCAACAAGATTATGAAGAAAAACCTAGAAGTATTCTGAAAAATAACATTCAAAAACACCAACCTCATAATGTAAATGTTGAAAGCATCAGGCCTAAAAATTTTGAAGAAAATGATAATACAGTTGTTGCAGGCAAGGCTAGTGTTAGTTTAAAATCAGTTACAACCGATTTTAAAACAATACCATGGAGATCTACTGTAACAGTTCAGAATCCTGAAGATAAAGAAACAGAATTACAGAAATTACTAAAAACTTTAAGGCCAACACCTTTAAAACAAAATGCAGTAGTTACCAGTTATAATACTCCCTCTTCAAATGTTGAATCCTCAGCGACTGCAGCTGATAATGGACTTGCAGTTCGTATTTCATCATCAATGAATTTACCTGACCAAAGAAGAGCTTCATGGTCTGTTGCAGAAAGAGTTCGAACAGTTGAAGATCTTAAAAGTAAAGGATTTTCAACAAAAGTTAATTTTGGTTCTGGTGAAACTACGGTTGTTACTCCTGAATTACGAAATAGTCCAGTACGTGATTTTCTTTCAACTGGTTGGATATCTGATTCAGTCAAAACTAATGGTAAGTAATCTTTATTTTAATATTAGAATTTCTTTGTTTTATTTGTATCCAAATTATAAAATTTTCAACACTTATGATGATGATAGATATAGTTTATTGTCTATTATAGGTTTATTGATTGGTTACTATCAGATTTTGATTTTTATCACTTGCAATTTTTTTTTTTTTAAACCTCAGTTTTATTAACTTGGGTAGTACATTGATATTCTACATTGTTTCCCTATGTAGGCTAAAAAATCCAAATGCAATAACCAAGAACTCCTTGTTTTTTTGCAAATTTTTTGAAAGGATAAAGTAATAACTAGGGATATGACGTTCATTCACGATTGAATATCCTAATTGCAGATTAGGATTAGTCATATGACTATGTGATTTGCTTAACAAATTTCACATCTATCTCTCACAAAGTAGATACACTATTTTCATAAAGTTTTATTTTTTAAAAACTAACAATAATGATACATAATCATTACATAATGATATGTAAGAGGTTATATGACTTGATATGTCTCGTTAATTTACTATGTATGTTTACCATGATTGTTCATGAACACATTTGTAGTTATATGATATGTCAATTGTTAAATCACATCCATTTTTTTTTTCAATGCAGGAATGATAAAAGAAATCAAATATCTTATATTAGTAATTCCTTATTCAACTTATTTGTTATTCATGATTTTTATCAGCATATTGTAATCTAATGTCCAATCTCATGTGAGATTCTCACAAATCAAATAACTTTTTTTTAATAGTTTCTCAGAGATGGTCAGTAATATAATTTAGCAAAACTTATCAAAAGCTGACCACAGGCAAATTAAGTATTTTAAGAGTTTTTTTAATTCAATAAATTGTTTTAACACATTTTTATTAACATAACTATAACTAATCTGAAGAAAAAATTCAAAATTCTTACTTGAATTATTCAACAAGTACTCTTTCAGTTATTTTAAAAGCCTTTCTCTATCAACAATAATTGATAGCTGAAAAAGACAATTCAGAGATGATTAATGTAATAGAAATTGTCTTATTTCAGTGGGCATTTAAGTGTGTAATTTATTTCTACGTGGGAGGCTTTTTTATTATGTGAATCTAATATGTATGAAAATAAGGAGAGCTCCATTACCTGATAGACCTGACCAGTTAGTGAGTTGATCAACAGTTAAATCAGTGTTATTTTTTTGTGAAACTGTATAAAATTATTCACTTCTAATTATCAACTAAACAAGATTTATTGCAGACTAACATTTTTAAATTATTATATTATAATGCCTTATGGCAGTAAGCCATTTACAAAAATATCTGAAAATTTTATGAAATAAGTTTTTAAAAATGAAATAAGTTTTTAAAAATGAATTAAAACAAAAATAACCAAAACCATGCTTGTGCACATAAATCAAATTCTCCGAGTATATAGGAGGGATAAAGACCGCTGGGAAATTTCTCTCCTTAAGGTTGGCAAACCTGTGTCGTTCGTGGCCAGCTAGTAATGTACACACTCCATTGTCTATAAGTTGTCGCGTTATAATGTCTTTGATTACGTGTGAGTTATTATCTTATATAATGAATAGGACGGCTACATTAAGATTAGAACAGTATTGAAAGAACTTCTGAAGAATAATCTAATCGCTGCATCTTGCTGAATTCTAATAATAATCTTTAAAACTCTTCTAAGTGTACATAGTAGCGGATACTGTTACATAGTTTTAATCCTATTATAAAATTACGAGATATCTCTAAAGTAAAGACCGCTGGGAAATTTCTCTCCTTAAGGTTGGCGAACCTGTGTTGTTCATGGCTAGCATTGTTGTCTGCAATTTGTTTCGTTTTAGTATCTTTGATTACGTCTGAGTTATTGCGTTATAAAACGAATAGGAAAATCGATGTTGCTGCCGAGTGTGAAATACATGGATATATACATTTTTTAAACCATCAAAACGTTAAGCCAGCTGAAAAATTCATAGGCAGTTGGTTGCTGTGTACGGTGATAATGTAATGAATGAAAGAAACATCCGAAAATGGTGTGAAATATTTGGAAATAACAGAATTAATCTGCATGATGAACGTTCAGGAAGGTCCTCTATATAATCACCGAGGACTTGTTGAAACGCGTCGATGATGAAATCAGAAAATTTCGTCGCTCAAGGATTTCCTACATGGCCCTTATTTTTCCTAATGTTTCAAGAACTGTTACTGGTCGCATTGTTCATAGCCATTTAGCTTCAGAAAGATTTGTGAACGTTGGGTGCCGCACAGGGCCGCCCCTAGGGCCAAGCAACTGGGACAACCACCCCGGGCCCCGTGCTTAAGAAAATGCAGCATAATAATGTTTTATAATTAAAATTTAACAACTTTTATTTCAATGTAAAACTTAATTTTAAAGTATAATTGTAAGATACACTGGAAAAATCTCATGAATCTTGATTTCTTGATACAACTTTGCTACTGATTTGATCTACAAAAAAAATAACTGTTTAATGTATAAATTCAAATATGTTTGTTTCTATTAGCAGTTTTTTTTTTTTTATAAAAGAATAATTTACCTTAAAAGTAATAATAAAGAGAAAAATAGTTTTTATAATATAAATTGTAAGTTGGCAGTACGTAACCAACCAACAAATCTAGGCGCCAACATAAGGACATTTATACAAACCCACCGGATTGGTCTAGTGGTGAACGCGTCTTCGCCAACCAGCTGATTTGGAAGTCTAGAGTTCCAGCGTTCATGTCCTAGTAAAGGCAGTTATTTTTACACGGATTTGAATACTAGATCGTGGATACAGGTTTTCTGTGGTGGTTGGGTTTCAATTAACCATACATGTCAGGAATGGTCGAACTGAGACTGTTAATCAGTGGCTAAATGGACTGGAGACAGAAAATACAACAAGGGTATATTGAAGCTGATTATCACTACGATAAATGTCTTAATTCATGTGGCGATTATATAGAGAAGTAGTATAAGGTTTGTAGTTAATAAGAAAAATAAAAAATATTTTTAAAGTTTTCGGAATAAAATGTTTTACAATGAAATGGTTTTTACTTTAGAAATCACTTACCGTAGTATAAAAAAGGCTTGATATAGTGTAGTCTTCATAATTTGATGCAAAATGCACCACCACTCATAGTGTCCCTAGAGATACAAATTAAACCATCCCAGGTGCACAATGTTCTATGGTAGACAAATGAAATAAATCTTGAACAAGAAACAATGAACATGTAAAACTGCTTCTAAACAATACTTACACAACATTTACATTTCAACTCTTACAAGCATGACACACATTTACCCTCATTACAACAACCTTGATATCCTATGCACAAATAAAAAAGGACCATTCTTTACACAATTAAACAGTATGAGATGCAAGTTATATATTACAATGATATGCTAAATAAACAGATAGATTTCAGATACAATACACTTGTATAACGTCTTAAACTCAGATTTTACTATTTAAAATAACTAGCAGCAACAAAATTATTTGATCCCAGAATGGATAATAGTTGTAGTTTGTCATTAAAGGGAGCTGTAAAAGCAATGATATAAAATTAAAACATTACATTAAGATAAATTTGCTTTAATTTTTTTTTAAATTGTTAGTTTTCTTTAATTATTATTTTTATACCCCAAAATTTATTTATAATCGTTGTTGTACAAGAAACAGTATGTTATTACTGTCTTCAAGTGATTTTTAGCTATTGTTTCTGTAACCGCAACAACTCTTAACTACTTCATTCAAAGTGGTCAAATTATCTGAATCTTATAATAACTAACATTAGACTTTAGAAAAGAGATACAGTTCCAATCAAATTCCAGTTTTAAGATAATACATTATTAATAAACAACTGTAATCTTTCCTGCTGTCTTTGACTACAAATTTGTTGTAATATAACATAAATATTATACTACAGTCTTTGACAGCAGATAAAAAATTGTTTTGTTTTATACTATTCTTTTAATTTTGTATTTTATACGTTAACATCTAGCAATAACACCTTTAATTTGGCATTAAAACTCTGTATTTAAAGAATTTAAAAAAATAATTATCTTTTACTTATTTCTACTGTAGTTGTATCAATTTTATTATTTAATATACTTGACATAATTAGTTTAATTTAAATTTAAAATAAGGATAGCCTAAAGAAAAAGGTATTCCATATCAAAAAAATACATTTGCAAGAAATGCAAAGGCAAGAAGCCTACATCTTGACAAAAATTAAAAAGGATTTTAGAAAAATGATATTTAGCTTCTTCTGAGTATGTAGTAATGCTCTCTAAAATGCAGGAATATCTACTACTTTTACTTATAACCATAAGTTTTTGACAAAGTTTTTTTTTTTTTTATTACCACAGCAAAAATACTTTAAACATTGGAATGATATCAGTTTAAATATAATACACAATAGCAATTCAGTAGTGAACAATAACAAAATAAAATAAAAAATATCTTCAGATTGTCATCCCATTGAAATCATTGTTAATTTTTTTTTCAAAAATATTTTTCACTTCAGTTATTCAAAAAAAAAAAATATAAGAAAAATCTATCAGTTTAGTGACAAAATCTGCATTGCAAATCAGTTGATTTTCAATGTTAAAGTTTGTGAGGTTCAAATCCTAGGAAAAGTAAATCTCTTTTACATGAATTTTAATATTAGGCAGTGGATACCAGTGTATTTAGGTGATTGGAGATTCAGTTAACCACACATCCCAGGAATGATTAGTCGGAGTCTATACGAGACTACACCACATTTACGTGGCATATACATCAGTGGGACATATGGTTGCTTATTGTTTATAAAGTTGAACAGAGCAACATACATATTAGAAATAAAAAATAGAATATTAAAAAACAAGAAATAAGTCCATTGATAAGGAGAAGCCCTGAACATACATTTAAAAAATAATAAAATATGTATAGATAAGATTGAGAACATCCTCAGGAGTTTGAAGTTAATTAGCAAGTCTAAAGCATGACTAATAATAAAAATTCAAGTAAGAGCTATGAATTATTTCTTTGAATTTTTTAAGTTATTAAGTTGTATAATTTATGCTGATTAGATATATCAATAATAAGTTTTCAATTAGCTGTACTTATTGTATACCTTCATATAATTTAAATAATATCAGACGTAAACATATTTTTTTGTAATGTGATAAAATTATTTTTATACAATTGTGACAAAATTAATTTTCTTTTTTCATAAATTACAGAAGTGTTCTTTAAATTATTTTATAAGAAATAAATTCTTGCCATTAAATTACAAGACAAATATTTCATTTTAAATCTTCAATTTTCTATCCAAAATTTGAGATAGATCTTTTTATTGGTTGGTTATGGGCATTCCTTACCTTTTAATTTTTTTTTTTTTAATCTACAAAGATTTCTATTTCTTATCTATCATTTTTTCTTTAGAAATTGTATGTAGTACTTTATAGTTAAAGAAGATTAATCTCATTGTTTTTTAGTAAAATATAACTTCAAATTTTTAATTAATTTTTTCCATACTTAAATATATTACTGCTTGAACGTAATTATAGTAAATATTATTTATGTATGTATGTTCTAATATTTTTTCTAATTTTTTTTGTTTTTCTAAATAATTTGTCATCCTTTTGTAGGTGTGCATGTATAAATTTAGTTTATAAAATGCAGTGATTGTAGTATGAGGTGTCATTTAATATTTGAAGAATTACTTTTTTATAGTTAAAAAATATATACAAACAATTAACTTTCTTTTTTATTTTTATGTATTGACTTAAAACTTTAATTGTTATTTACAATATCTTGCAAAATTAATTATTTCCTAGGGAAAAAATTAAAATAGCTTTTTAAAATTTGTTTTAAAAAAATAAAAATTATTCATTAAATAGTACCATAAAAAAATTGTTTAACAAAGCATTAATTGAATTACACCTCATCAATAGTTTTAGTAAAAATCTTAATTTTATTTAATTTTTTTTTAAATTGACAACTTTTACTGTCAGCATTAATGAAGGGGGTGCATTTTATATTTTCTTATTTAACTTATAAAAACAAAATGTTATATATTTCATATAAATTTGCATGAGATTGTAGCAATTTTAATGATTTGGGGATATGTATAAGCATTTTTTTGCTTGAGGTTAGGTTATTTTAAAATTGTTAATGTTTTCTATTTATTACTAACTGAGAAAAACTTGTTTAAAAAAATATTTCAAAAAACTCAAAGTTTGTATGATTAAAAATTAAAATAAAATTATAGATGTAATAGTTAATTTAATTGAGAATAAAATTTTTACCGATTAAGCAGGCAGTTCAGTTCTGTTCAGTTAAGCAACAGTTCGTACTGGCTGACCATTAGCAACACATGTTTCTCTGTGTATTAAAGATCATAAGTGAATGTATTTTTTTACATGAATGTAAACAGATGTTATATGTGAAGTCCCTTGAGTCGGTTTGCAGTGCTTAGGTGAAGGTTATTATTACAATTTGAGATTTGAAAATGAAATGGCAGTATAATATGTTGAACTTGTCCATCAGTCAATTGAGAATATTATCAGGCAAATATATATTTTTGTATTATGAAATGTAATTTATAATCAAGTGCCACCATCCTAATGAGTATGAAAATATTTGAGAAAGAAAGAGAGAGCTTTAGAAGTAGATGAAGAACTTAGTCTTATTTTCCCATAGATCATGAAAGTGTATAATAATGCAGATGATTACTTCCTGCTTTTTTGTGCCATAAATGCAGTACTTCTATTTTTTAGAAATAACAGCACAAACAGGTTGATTTTTATTGTCATTTTCAACTAAATTTTTAAAATGTAACTACAATTTAATTAATGTCAACAAATTTTTATTAAAAGGTATCAATATCTTTAATAAATTATATTAAAATATGTTATAATCTGTTTTTATAATATTTATTGTATTGCATTGTATTTAGAAGAAACTATTTTTAGCAAAATATTTTTTTTAAATTTGAGTTATAATATAAACATTTTGTTTTCACCTATTAGTCATGCTTAATAACAAAAAAAAAATCTTATGTTATTTCTTACTTTATAATCATATACCATAATTCAAATTCTTTTGTTATCTAGCATGAGTCATGGACCTTAAGAAAACATTTATATTATCACACATAAGTTTTTTGATGTATCATTTTTTTCATTGAAGATACTTTTTTGTAAAGCAAAATAAGTTTGAAAAATTATTACTAATTTATAAGATTTTTATACCTCTTATTAAAAATAGGCATTATAAAGATCTAAATCCTAATTGAACTTAAAAACATAGTTGATCAAGACAACATTGATACAACTGGAATAAGTATAAATCTCAATACAGGTGAACTGACTGTCCACATTAGGCTAGCTGAGTACCCTGACTGACCAGCTGGTATTGAGTCAGCATAATATTGAATGTAGCTGGCTGCTTACTGACACACAGCTAATATTTTTAACTATAGTAATTTATTTATGGTAAATTTTTTATTGTCAAATAAGTGGTAAGTTAGTAATGTAAATACAGTATCATAATAAACAAAATATATAATCTAACACGTATCATATGCATGATATTGCAAGAATATTGCATGTTATTTTTATTTACATTATATAGATCGGTTTATGGTAAATCATCTTCATAATATCTTTAACAGATAATTGCACCAAAATAAAAATAAAAAATAAAATAAAATATAGAAACAAAAAATCAAAAGCATGCAGCATTGAAGCATGATGTCATATCACACGTTTTTTTATTTTCTTTACACTTCATTGAAAATTAAAATAAAATAAAATTCGTGTGTGTCCACATTACAGATGAGGTCACCACACATTCAAGACAAGAAGCTGTACATGTTAAAATTAATCCTGTTTCTAATCAACATCATACTAACAGAAATAGAAAATTGACACATTCAAAAAGTTTTACTAGTTCTTCATCTTCTTCACCTTCTTCTACTTCTTCCTTATCATCTTTTTCTTCGAATCAATCGAAAACGACTACAGTAGAATATAATTTTACAAAAGATAATCAAATAAGCGATACAGAAAATGGATTAAGATCAACATCTTTAGTAATGAGAATGTTACATAAAGCATCAGATACAAAATTTGATAAACAATCTGAAGAAAATCATAACAACCATGATGTAAAAAATAATATAATTAGAAATAATAACTATACTAATACTGATATAACAACAGATATATTTAACAAAACATATCAAAGTAGTAATAATAATAACAATAGCAATAATAATAATAATAATAATAATAATAATAATGGAAATGTAAATGTAAATAATGAAGGTGTTTTTAGTCGAATAAATCAGTTTGAAGATTTTAGATTAAAGACTATAAAAAAAATTGAAGATAATAAATTTATAAAAAATTTAGATGCAGCTATTAACAAAGAAGTGATGTTAAATTCTTTAAATCGAATGATAACAGCTAATACCGTATCACAAAGTAGAATATCAAAACATACAATAAATCCTTTATTTGTTGATGAAAATAAAAATTTAGCTATAAGTGAAAATGAAATGTGTAATAACTCAAATTCTATGAAATCAGCAATACCTGAAGTATTAGATGTTTTAGATGATTTAAGCCGTTGTATTGAAGAAGAGATTATTGAAATACCAAGACCAAATAAGGTAGTAAAACCCATCATTAATAGTATTAACAACAACAGTAAATTTTTTAAAGAAACAAATAGTAATGAAAATATATTTAAAATTATTGAAGATTTTAAATCAATTCAACAAAATATTAATAATAGCAATAATGATTATAAAGAAAACCGTGATAATTTAAAATTATCATTAAATAAACTAAGTAATATGAATGAAATTGATAGCGGTGAGATAAGCGACGATAGTTTGAAAGCAGATGAAGAAGTCAGATCATATATGAGTGCAGGAAATGAAGGCGATAATAGTGACAATGACAAAGATGACATCGATGATGATTTTATTAATGATAATAAGAAGATATTTAAGCACATAAATCAAATACCTAACTTCGATAAAAATCATGTAACAAAAGGTATTATTAATAATTAATATTATCAAACAACTATCAATAGTTAGTAATATTTAAATGTGTGTAATTACTAATAGTAATTATGCTAATAATAAATCTAATATCTATTAGTTGTACATTGGAAGTTTATATCCTTTTACAGTATTAATTTATTTATTCTTACTCCAGCAACTTACAGACCTATGGAAAGTACAGCTAGCACTATGATATTTTTTTTAACAAAAGATTCAAATGAAACCATATAGATTAATTATGGCAATATTTTTTTCATATATATATATAATATATGTGTGTGTGTGTGTGTGTGTGTGTGTGTGTGTGTGTGTGTGTGTGTGTGTGTGTGTGTGTGTGTGTGTGTGTGTGTGTGTGTGTGTGTGTGTGTGT